>NC_090726.1:60269923-60287423 GCF_036898095.1 Palaemon carinicauda | reverse complement strand
GATGCCTGATGGCATTGGGAAGATGGGATGAGGCCCAGAACGTTTTAGATGAACTTCCCGATGAACACAAAGTAAACTCGGATGTAAGAGTGGAATCTGCCATACTTTGTGCAAGTCACTGTGACTTTGAGGAAGCTGAAAAAATTTTGGACGAAGTTCTGAAGGAATGCCCAAATCACCCTAGGGCACTCAAAGGACGGGAGTTCCTGCAGCGGCAGGTCTTATGGAATACGATTCCCTCAATGATAGACAACTCGGAATTTGATGCTGTCTTGGAAACAATTGCACAATGTCAGTCGCTAGAGTCCTTCTTCCCCTGGGCTCGAGCAGAACTGCCTCAATTGAAAGGGAATATCTTGGGCAAGCTTCGACGGCTGGAAGAAGCTCGTGAATGTTTCCTGAGTGCTCTTGCTATTGACGAGACAGATGCCGAAATTAGATTAAGACTCGGTCTATGCTACTTATTAGATGGAAAATACAGAGATGCAATTGCTCTATTTGAGCAACTGGACGAAGAGGAACAGCTGCAAGAAGACTTCGTATTTTATGCCGAGGCATTGGAAAGAATGGAAAGAATGGGATGTCCGTTCAAAAGCATCGGTGTTAAAACAGACGCTTCCCAGAAGGAAATAGAAAAAGCCTACAGGAAAATGGCACTCAAGTACCATCCTGACAAGTGCCATGGGTCTGACATAGACCAACAGGAATTACATGAGATCATGCAACGGATCAACAACGCAAAAGATCTTTTAACCGACAACGAGAAGAGGAAGGAATACGACGAAGTCAGAAAATTTGTCGAAGATTTTGCAGAGGAACTTTTCGAAAATCCCAAGATACAGGAATGGTTGGATGAAGATGAATCGGATGAATGGGATGGTTCGGATTATGAATATGATTCCGATGCTGATGAGGAGTATAATTTTGACTCTGACGATGATTATCTAGTTGATGAGGATAATATGTTGATGGAATATTCATATGAAGAATATTCAAGTTATGAAGAAGAGGAAGAATTCGATGAGGAGGAGGGAGAATCCGATGAGGAGGAGGAAGAAATCGATGAGGAGGAGGGAGAATTCGATGAGGAGGAGGAAGAAATCGATGAGGAGGAGGGAGAATTCGATGAGGAGGAGGAGGAGGGAGAATTCGATGAGGAGGAGGAGGAGGAAATCGATGAGGAGGAGGGAGAATCCGATGAGGAGGAGGAGGAGGAAATCGATGAGGAGGAGGAAGAAATCGATGAGGAGGAGGGAAAATTCGATGAGGAGGCGGAGGAACTTGAGAAAGAATTCGATGAGGAGGAGGAAGAAATTGATGAGGAGGAGGAGGACTTTGAGCAAGAAGAGGAGGAGGAGGAGTAAAACTTTAATATCCGGAGTAGCGGATTCTCCTTGATACCAACGAATTTGTGCTGAAAGTCTTCAATATAGGTTAGAGCTACTAAGAGACAAGTTGAAACAGCTTTTGACTTAGATGCCGGGTTTGAAGGACGTCTCCAGCAAGTGCTCAGTTACCCAGCTTAAAGGATATGGGGAATACCCTGAAGGACTTGCTCTGCAGAGGGAAAAATCTCCGCTTTTTCTAGTATGCTATGTTCCCTGGTGGAGTCGTACAGGGGCTTTGTCAGGTGAACAAATAGTCAGATATCTAGATCTATTCTTTCGGATACTAACCTTCGGGTGGTTCTGGGGGAATAACCTAGAAGACTGGCTCTGCAGAGGGGAAGAGCGGAAATTCTTCTAGTATGCAGTCAGGTCCTTATTGGGTGGACCAAGGAAATTAGGCTGGGGAAAAAGCTGAAGGATTGTGAGAGCACTGTCCAATACTGGAGAGGTAGAAGACCTGTACCAAGGTGCAAATGGAAGCGCATTTAGATCAGTAGCAAAAAAAATTATGATAATCGTAAAAAAACAATAAAATAAATCAGCAAAGAGGGGAAGAGGAGAAGCAGGAGAAAAAAGAGAAAAACTACAAAATTTAAAAAATATATAAGAAAATGAAAAGAGGAGAAGAGGAGAAGTGGCTGAGGCAGCAGCAAAAAAAAAAAAAAAATTAAATTAACAGATAAATCCAAAAAAAAAAAAAAAAAGAGGTAGCACCATAAGCAGCAAGAGGAGAGGGAGAAGGAGGAGAAGTAGCTGAAACAGCATCAGCAGCAAAAAAAAAAAAAATAAAAAGAAAATAAAAAAATAAAAAATAAAAAAATAAAAAACAGAAAAATCCAAAAAAAAAGAGGTAGCAGCATAAGCAGCAAGAGGAGAGGGAGAAGGAGGAGAAGTAGCTGAAATAGCATCAGCAGCAAAAAAAAAAAAAATTAACAAAAAAATAAAAAAAAATAAAAAACAGAAAAATCCAAAAAAAAAGAGGCAGCAGCATAAGCAGCAAGAGGAGAAGGAGAAGGAGGAAAAGTAGCTGAAACAGCATCAGCAGCAAATAAAAAAAAATAAAAAGAAAAATAAAAAAAAATAAAAAGACAGAAAAATCAAAAAAAAAAAAAAAAGAGGCAGCAGCATAAGCAGCAAGAAGAGAAGGAGAAGGAGGAAAAGTAGCTGAAACAGCATCAACAGCAAAAAAAAAAAAAAAAAAAAAAAAAAAAAAAAAAAAAAGAGGCAGCAGCATAAGCAGCAGGAGGAGAAGGAGAAGGAGGAAAAGTAGCTGAAACAGCATCAGCAGCAAAAAAAAAAAAAGTAAAAAAAAATAAAAAAATGAATAAATAACAGAAAAATACAAAAAAAAAAAAGGCAGCAACATAACCAGCAAGAGGAGAGGGAGAAGGAGAAGTAGCTGAAACAGTATCAGCAGCAAAAAAAAAAAAATAATTAAAAAAAAAAAATAAAAAACAGAATAATCCAAAAAAAAAGAGAGGCAGCAGCATAAGCAGCAAGAGGAGAGGGAGAAGGAGGAGAAGTAGCTAAAACAGCATCAGCAGCAAAAAAAAAAAAAAAAAATAAAATAAAAATAAAAAAAAATAATAAAAAACAGAAAAATCCAAAAAAAAAGAGGCAGCAGCATAAGCAGCAAGAGAAGAGGGAGAAGGAGGAGAAGTAGCTGGAACAGCATCAGCAGCCAAAAAAAAAAAAAAGAAAATAAAAAAAAATAAAAAACAGAAAACTCAAAAAAAATAAAAAGAGGCAGCAGCATAAGCAGCAAGAGGAGAGGGAGAAGGAGGAGAAGTAGCTGAAACAGCATCAGCAGCCAAAACAAAAAACAAAAAAATAAATAAATAAATAAAAAACAGAAAAATTCAAAAAAAAAAAAGAGGCAACAGCATAAGAAGCAAAAAGAGAGGGAGAAGGAGGAGGAGAAGCTCCAGCAGCAAAAAAAAAAAAATAAAAAAAAAATAGAAAATAGAAAATCCAAAAAAAAAAAAAGGGCAGCATCAGCAGCAAGAAGAGAAATAGAAGGAGGAGAAGCTCCAGCAGCAAAAAAAAAAAAAATACAAAAAAAATATAAAATTAAAAATCCAAAAAAAAGGGCAGCATCAGCAGCAAGAAGAGGAAGAGAAGGAGGAGAAGAAGCTCCAGCAGCAAAAAAAAAAAATCCAAAAAAAATATAAAAGAGAAAATCCAAAAAAGAAGGGCAGCATCAGCAGCAAGAAGAGAAAGAGAAGGAGGAGAAGCTCCAGCAGCAAAAAAAAAAAAATTCCAAAA
Organism: Palaemon carinicauda; assembly: GCF_036898095.1. Taxonomy (NCBI): domain Eukaryota; kingdom Metazoa; phylum Arthropoda; class Malacostraca; order Decapoda; family Palaemonidae; genus Palaemon; species Palaemon carinicauda. The sequence goes on along the minus strand of NC_090726.1, from coordinate 60,283,770 downwards.
AATATTTAAAATAGAAAATCCAAAAAAAAAAAAGGCAGCATCAGCAGCAAGAAGAGAAAGAGAAGGAGGAGGAGAAACTCCAGCAGCAAAAGAAAAAAATCCCAAAAAAATATAAAATAGAAAATCCAAAAAAAAAGGGTAGCATCAGCGGCAAGAAGAGAAAGAGAAAGAGGAGGAGAAGCTCCAGCAGCAAAAATAAAAAAAATCCCCAAAAAATATAAAATAGAAAATTAAAAAATAAAGTGCAGCATCAGCAGCAAAAAGAGAAAGAGGAGGAGGAAGAAAAGCTACAGCAGCAGAAAAAAAAATCCAAAAAAAAATATAAAATAGAAAATCCAAAAAAAAAGGCAGCATCAGCGGTAAGAAGAGAAAGAGAAGGAGGAGGAGAAGCTCCAGCAGCAAAAAAAAAAAAATCCCAAAAAAATATAAAATAGAAAATCCAAAAATAAAGTGCAGCATCAGCAGCAAGAAGAGAAAGAGAAGGAGGAAGAGAAGCTCCAGCAGCAGAAAAAAAATCCAAAAAAAATATAAAATAGAAAATCCAAAAAAAAAGGGCAGCATCAGCAGCAAGAAGAGAAAGAGAAGGAGGAGGAGAAGCTCCTGCAGCTAAAAAAAAAAAAAAAAAAAAAAAAAATATAAAATCGAAAATCCCCCCAAAAAAGGCAGCATCAGCAGCAAGAAGAGAAAGAGAAGGAAGAGGAGAAGCTCCAGCAGCAAAAAAAAAAAAATCCCCAAAAAATAGAAAATAGAAAATCTAAAAAAAAAAGGCGGCATCAGCAGCAAGAAGAGAAAGAGAAGGAGGTGGAGAAGCTCCAGCAGCAAAAAAAAAAAAAAAAAAATCCAATAAAAGCTCCAGCAGCCAAAAAAAAAAATCCAAAAAAAATATAAAATAGAAAATCCAAAAAAAAGGCAGCATCAGCAGCAGGAAGAGAAATAGAAGGAGGAGGAGGAGCTCCTGCAGCGAAAAAAAAAAAAAAAAAAAAAAAAAAAAAAAAAAAAAAAATCCAGAAAAAATATAAAGTAGATAATCCAAAAAAAAGGCAGCATCAGCAGCAAGAAGAGAAAGAGAAGGAGGAGAAGCTCCAGCAGCAAAAACAAAAAAAATCCAAAAAAAATAGAAAATAGAAAGTCCAAAAAAAAGGCAGCATCAACAGCAAGAAGAGGAAGAGGAGGAGAAGCTCCAGCAGCAAAAAAAAAAAAAAATAAAAAAAAAAATAAAAAATTTAAAATAGAAAATCCAAAAAAAAAGGCAGCATCAGCAGCAAGAAGAGAAAGAGGGGGAGGAGGAGAAGCTCCAGCAGTAAAAAAAAAAATCCAAAAAAAATTTAAAATAGAAAATCCAAAAAAAAAGGCAGCATCAGCAGCAAGAAGAGAAAGAGAAGGAGAAGAAGCTCCAGCAGCAAAAAAAAAAAATCCAAAAAAAATTTAAAATAGAAAATCCAAAAAAAAATGCAGCAGCAAGAAGAGAAAGAGAAGGAGGAGGAGAAGCTCCAGCAGCAAAAAAAAAAAAATATATATATAAAATATAAAATCCAAAAAATAGGCAGCATCAGCAGTAAGAGGAGAAAGAGAAGGAGGAGGAGAAGCTCCAGCAGCAAAAAAAAAAAAAAAAAAAAAAAAATCCAAACAAAATAGAAAATAGAAAATCCAAAAAAAAGGCAGCATCAGCAGCAGCAAGAGGGTGAGGAGGAGAAACTCCAGCAGCAAAAAAAAAAAAAAAAAAAAAAAAATCCAAAAAAAAATATAAAATAGAAATCCAAAAAAAGGCAGCATCAGCAGCAAGAAGAGAAAAAGAAGGAGGAGAAGCTCCAACAGCAAAAAAAAAAAAATCCAAAAATATATAAAATAGAAAATCCAAAAAAAAAAGGCAGCATTAGCAGCAAGAAGAGAAAGAGAAGGAGGTGAAGCTCCAGCAGCAAAAAAAAAAAATCCAAAAAAAAATATAAAATAGAAAATCCAAAAAAAAGGTAGCATCAGCAGCAAGAAGAGAAAGAGAAGGAGGAGAAGCTCCAGCAGCAAAAAAAAAAATCCAAAAAAAAATTAAAATAAAAAATCCAAAATAAAAGGCAGCATCAGCAGCAAGAAGAGAAAGGGAAGGAGGAGGAGAAGCTCCAGCTGCAAAAAAGAAAAAAAAAATAGAAAACTTAAAATAGAAAATCCAAAAAAAAAGGCCGCATCGGCAGCAAGAAGAGAAAGAGGAGGAGGAGAAGAAGCTCTAGCAGTAAAAAAAACATCCAAAAAAAATATAAAATAGAAAATCCAAAAAAAAAAGGCAGCATCATCAGCAAGAAGAGAAAGAGAAGGAGGAGAAGCTCCAGCAGTAAAAAAAAAATCCAAAAAAATAATATAAAATAGAAAATCCAAAAAAAAGGTAGCATCAGCAGCAAGAAGAGAAAGAGAAGGAGGAGGAGAAGCTCCAGCAGCAAAAAAAAAAAAAAAGTCCAAAAAAAACTTGAAATAAAAAATCCAAAAAAGAAGGCAGCATCAGCAGCAAGAAAAGAAAGAGAAGGAGGAGAAGCTCCAGCAGCAAAAAAAAAAAAAAATACAAAAAAATAATGAAATAGAAAATCCAAGAAAGAAAAAAGGCAGCATCAGCAGCAAGAAGGGAAAGAGAAGGAGGAGGAGAAGCTTCAGCAGCAAAAAAAAAAAAAAGTCCAAAAAAAACTTGAAATAGAAAATCCAAAAAAAAAGGCAGCATCAGCAGCAAGAAGAGAAAGAGAAGGAGGAGAAGCTCCAGCAGCAAAAAAAAAAAAAAAATACAAAAAAATAATGAAATAGAAAATCCAACAAAGAAAAAAGGCTCCAGCAGCAAAAGAATAAAAAAATAAAAAAAATCCAAAAAAAATATAAAATAGAATATCCAAAAAAAAGGCAGCATCAGCAGCGAGAAGAGAAAGAGAAGGAGGAGAAGCTCCAGCAGCAAAAAAAAAATCCAAAAAAAAATTTAAAATAGAAAATCCAAAAAAAAAGGCAGCATTAGCAGCAAGAAGAGAAAGAGAAGGAGGAGAAGCGCCAGCAGTAAAAAAAAAATCCAAAAAAAATATACAATAGAAAATCCAAATAAAAAGGCATCATTAGCAGCAAGAAGAGAAAGAGAATGAGGAGAAGCTCCAGCAGCAAAAAAAAAATCCAAAATAAAATTAAAATAAAAAATCCAAAATAAAAGGCAGCATCAGCAGCAAGAAGAGAAAGAGAAGGAGGAGGAGAAGCTCCACCAGCAAAAAAAAAAATATATATATAAAATAGAAAATCCCCCAAAAAAAGGCAGCATCAGCAGCAAGATGAGAAAGAGAAGGAGGAGAAGCTCCAGCAGCAAAAAAAAAAATCCAAAAAAAAAATTAAAATAAAAAATCCAAAAAAAATGGCAGCATCAGCAGCAAAAAGAGAAAGAGAAGGAGGAGGAGAAGCTCTAGCAGTAAAAAAAAAAATCCAAAAAAAATATAAAATAGAAAATAAAAAAAAAAAAAGGCAGCATCAGCAGCAAGAAGAGAAAGAGAAGGAGGAGGAGAAGCTCCAGCAGCAAAAAAAAAAAAAATCCAAAAAAAACTTGAAATAGAAAATCCAAAAATAAAAGGCAGCATCAGCAGCAAGAAGAGAAAGAGAAGGAGGAGGAAAAGCTCCAGCAGCAAAAAAAAAAAAAAAAAAACATCTATAATTGAAAATCCAAAAAAAAGGCAGCATCAGCAGCAAGAAGAGAAAGACAAGGAGGAGAAGCTCCAGCAGCAAAAATAAAAATCCAAAAATAAATTATAAAATATAAAATCAAAGAAGAAAAAGGCAGCATCAGCAGCAAGAAGAGAAAAAGAAGGGAGGAGGAGAAGCCCAGCAGCAGAAAAAAAAAATTCAAAAAAAATATAAAATATAAAATCCAAAAATAAGGCAGCATCAGCAGCAAGAAGAGAAAGAGAAGGAGAAAGAGAAGCTCCAGCAGCGAAAAAAAAAATAAAAAATGATACAAAAAAATTATGAAATAGAAAATCCAAAAAAGAAAAAAGACAGCATCAGCAGCAAGAAGAGAAAGAGAAGGAGGAGGAGAAGCTCCAGCAGCAAAAAAAAAAAAAAAAAAATCCAAAATAAAAAATAAAATATAAAATCCCAAAAAAAAGGCAGCATCAGCAGCAAGAAGAGAAAGAAAAGGAGGAGGAGAAGCTCCAGCAGCAAAAAAAAATCCAAAAAAAATATAAAATAGAAAATCCAAAAAAAAAGGCAGCATCAGCAGCAAGAAGAGAAAGAGAAGGAGGAGAAACTCCAGCAGTAAAAAAAATCCAAAAAAATATAAAATAGAAAATCCAAATAAAAAGGCAGCATTAGCAGCAAGAAGAGAAAGAGAAGGAGGAGAAGCTCCAGCAGCAAAAAAAAAAAAAATCCAAAAAAAAATTAAAATGAAAAATCCAAAATAAAAGGCAGCATCAGCAGCAAGAAGAGAAAGAGAAGGAGGAGAAGCTCCAGCAGCAAAAAAAAAAAATATAAAACAGAAAATCCCAAAAAAAAAGGCAGCATTAGCAGCAAGAAGAGAAAGAGAAGGAGAAGCTCCAGCAGCAAAAAAAAAAATCCAAAAAAAAACTTGAAATAGAAAATCCAAAAAAAAGGCAGCATCAGCAGCAAGAAGAGAAATAGAAGGAGGAGAAGCTCCAGCAGCAAAAAAAAAAAAAATCCAGAAAAAAAATTATAAAATATAAAATCAAAAAAGAAAAAGGCAGCATCAGCAGCAAGAAGAGAAAGAGAAGGGAAGAGGAGAAGCTCCAGCAGCAGAAAAAAAAATCCAAAAAAAATATAAAATAGAAAATCCAAAAAAAAGGCAGCATCAGCAGCAAGAAGAGAAAGAGAAGGAGGAGGAAAAGCTCCAGCAGCAAAAAAAAAAAAAAAAAAAAAAAAAAATCCAAAATAAAATATAAAATCCCAAAAAAAAGGCAGCATCAGCAGCAAGAAGAGAAAGAGAAGGAGGAGGAGAAGCTCCAGCAGCAAAAAAAAAAAAAATACAAAATATACAAAAAAATTATGAAATAGAGAATCCAAAAAAGAAAAAAGGCAGCATCAGCAGCAAGAAGAGAAAGAGAAGGAGGAGGAGAAGCTCCAGCAGCAAAAAACAAAAAACAAAAAAAAAAAATCCAAAATCCAAAATAAAATATAAAATCCCAAAAAAAAGGCAGCATCAGCAGCAAGAAGAGAAAGAGAAGGAGGAGGAGAAGCTCCAGCAGCAAAAAAAAAAAAAAAAAAAAAAGAAAATATATATATAAAATAGAAAATCCAAAAAAAAGGCAGCATCAGCAGCAAGAAGAGAAAGAGAAGGAGGAGAAGCTCCAGCAGCAAAAGAAAAAAAAAATCCAGAAAAAATATAAAATATAAAATAAAAAAAAAGACAGCATCAGCAGCAAGAAGAGAAAGAGAAGGTGGAAAAGAAGCTCCAGCAGCGAAAAAAAAAATCCAAAAAAATATAAAATAGAAAATCCAAAAAAAGGCAGCATCAGCAGCAAGAAGAGAAAGAGAAAGAGGAGGAGAAGCTCCAGCGGCAAAAAAGTGAAAAAAAAAGATACAAAAAAATATGGAATAGAAAATCCAAAAAATAAGGGCAGCATAAACAGCAAGAAGAGAAAAAGAAGGAGGAGGAGAAGCTCCAGCAACGGAAAAAAAAAAAAAAAAAAAAAGAGAAATATAATTTAAAATCCAAAAAAAAAACAGCACCAGCCACAAGAAGAGAAAGAGAAGGAGGAGGAGAAGCTCCAGCAGCAAAAAAATAAAAAAAAAATAAAAAAAATATAAAATATGAAATCCAAAAAAAAAGGCAGCATCAACAGCAAGAAGAGGAAGAGGAGGAGAAGCTCCAGCAGCAAAAAAAAAAAAAAAATAAAAAAAATAAATAAAAAATTTAAAATAGAAAATCCCAAAAAAAAAAGGCAGCATCATCAGCAAGAAGAGAAAGAGAAGGAGGAGGAGAAGCTCCAGCAGTAAAAAAAAAATCCAAAAAAAATTTAAAATAGAAAATCCAAAAAAAAAGGCAGCATCAGCAGCAAGAAGAGAAAAAGAAGGAGAAGAAGCTCCAGCAGCAAAAAAAAAAAAATCCAAAAAAAATTTAAAATAGAAAATCCAAAAAAAATGCAGCATCAGCAGCAAGAAGAGAAAAAGAAGGAGAAGAAGCTCCAGCAGCAAAAAAAAAAAAATCCAAAAAAAATTTAAAATAGAAAATCCAAAAAAAAGGCAGCAGCAAGAAGAGAAAGAGAAAGAGGAGGAGAAACTCCAGCAGCAAAAAAAAAAAAATATATATAAGATATAAAATCCAAAAAATAGGAAGCATCAGCAGCAAGAGGAGAAAGAGAAGGAGGAGGAGAAGCTCCAGCAGCAAAAAAAAAAAAAAAAACAAATCCAAACAAAATAGAAAATAGAAAATCCAAAAAAAAGGCAGCATCAGCAGCAGGAAGAGGGTGAGGAGGGGAAGCTCCAGCAGCAAAAAAAAAAAAAAAAAAAAAAAAAAAAAATATAAAATAGAAAATCCAAAAAAAAGCAGCATCAGCAGCAAGAAGAGAAAGAGAAGGAGGAGAAGCTCCAACAGCAAAAAAAAAAAAAAATCCAAAAAAAATATAAAATAGAAAATCCAAAAAAAAAGGCAGCATTAGCAGCAAGAAGAGAAAGAGAAGGAGGTGAAGCTCCAGCAGCAAAAAAAAAAAAATCCAAAAAAAATATAAAATAGAAAATCCAAAAAAAGGCAGCATCATCAGCAAGAAGAGAAAGAGAAGGAGGAGAAGCTCCAGCAGTAAAAAAAAAATCCAAAAAAAAATATAAAATAGAAAATCCAAAAAAAAAGGTAGCATCAGCAGCAAGAAGAGAAAGAGAAGGAGGAGAAGCTCCAGCAGCAAAAAAAAAATCCAAAAAAAAATTAAAATAAAAAATTCAAAATAAAAGGCAGCATCAGCAGCAAGAAGAGAAAGGGAAGGAGGAGGAAAAGCTCCAGTTGCAAAAAAAAAAAAAAAAAAAAAAAAAAAAAAAAAAAACTTAAAATAGAAAATCCAAAAAAAAAGGCCGCATCAGCAGCAGGAAGAGAAAGTGGAAGAGGAGGAGAAGCTCTAGCAGTAAAAAAAAAATCCAAAAAAAATATAAAATAGAAAATCCAAAAAAAAAAAGGCAGCATCAGCGGCAAGAAGAGAAAGAGAAGGAGGAGGAGAAGCTACAGCAGCAAAAAAAAAAAGACCAAAAAAAAATTGAAATAGAAAATCCAAAAAAAAGGCAGCATCAGCAGCAAGAAGAGAAAGAGAAGGAGGAGGAGAAGCTCCAGCAGCAAAAAAAAAAAAAAAAAAAAAAAAAAAAAAAAAAATATATAAAATATAAAATCCAAAAAAAAATGGCAGCATCAGCAGCAAGAAGAGAAAGAGAAGGAGGAGGAGGAGCTCCAGCAGCAAAAAAAAAAAAAAAAAAAAAAAATACCAAAAAATTATAAAATAGAAAATCCAAAAAAAAAGGCAGCATCAGCAGCAAGAAAAGAGAGAGAAGGAGGAGGAGAAACTCCAGCAGCAAAAAAAAAAAAAAAAAAAAAATAAAAAAAAAATCCAAAATAAAAGATAAAATATAAAATCCAAAAAAAAGCAGCATCAGCGGCAAGAAGAGAAAGAGAAGGAGGAGGGAAAGCTCCAGCAGCCAAAAATAAAACAAATAAATAAAATAAAAATATAAAATAAAAAAAAAGGCAGCATCAGCAGCAAGAAGAGAAAGAGAAGGAAGAGGAGAAGCTCCAGCAGCAAAAAAAAAAAGAGAAAAAAAATATAAAATAAAAATTCCAAAAAAATGGCAGCATCAGCAGCAAGAAGAGAAAGAGAAGGAGGAGGAGAAGCTCCAGCAGCAAAAAAAAAAAAAATATATATTTATAAAATAGAAAATCCAGAAAAAAGGCAGCATCAGCAGCAAGAAGAGAAAGAAAAGGAGGAGAAGTTCCAGCAGCAAAAAAAAAAATCCAAAAAAAATATAAAATAGAAAATCCAAAAAAAAGGCAGCATCAGCAGCAAGAAGAGAAAGAGAAGGAGGAGGAGAAGCTCCAGCAGCAGAAATAAAAATACAAAAAAAATATAAAATAGAAAATCCAAAAAAAAAAAGGCAGCATCAGCAGCAAGAAGAGAAAGAGAAGGAGGAGAAGTTCGAGCAGCAAAAAAAAAAATCCAAAAAAAATATAAAATATAAAATCCAAAAAAGAAAGGCAACATAAGCAGCAAGAAAAGAAAGAGAAGGAGGAGGAGAAGCTACAGCAGCGAAAAAAAAATCCAAAAAAAATATAAAATAGAAAATCCAAAAAAAAGGCAGCATCAGCAGCAAGAAGAGAAAGAGAAGGAGGAGGAGAAGCTCCAGAAGCAAAAAAAAAAAAAAGATACAAAAAAAATATAAAATAGAAATTCCAAAAAAAAAGGCAGCATCAGCAGCAAGAAGAGAAAGAAAACGAGGAGGAGAAGCTCCAGCAGCAAAAAAAAAAAAAAATAAATAAATAAATAAAAAAATAAAATTTAAAATCCAAAAAAAAGGCAGCATCAGCCGCAAGAAGAGAAAGAGAAGGAGGAGGAGAAGTTCCAGCAGCAAAAAAAAAATAAATAAAAAAAAGCAAGATCTAATAAAAAAGGCAGCATCAGCAGCAAGACGAGAAAGAGAAGGAGGAGGAGAAGCTCCAGCAGCAAAAAAAAAAAAAAAAAAATAGAAAATAGAAATTCCATAAAAAAGGGCAGCATCAGCAGGAAGAAGACAAAGAGAAGGAGGAGGAGAAGCTCCAGCAGCAGAAAAAATATCCAATAAAAATATAAAATATAAAATCCAAAAAAAAGCAGCTTCATCAGCAAGAAGAGAAAGAGAAGGGAGGAAGAGAAGCTCCAGCAGCAAAAAAAAAAAATCCAAAAAATATAAAATATAAAATCCAAATAAAAAGGCAGCATCACCAGCAAGAAGAGAAAGAGAAGGAGGAGGAAAAGATCCAGCAGCAAAAAAAAAAAAAGAAAAAAAAATAGAAAATAGAAAATCCAAAAAGAAGGCAGAATCAGCAGCAAGAAGAGAAAGAGAAGGGGGAGGAGAAGCTCCAAAAGCAAAAAAAAAAAAAAAAAATCCAAAAAAAATAGAAAATAGACAATCAAAAAAAAGGGCAGCATCAGCAGCAAGAAGAGGAAGAGAAGGAGGGGGAGAAGCTCCAGCAGCAAAAAAAAAAAAAAAAAAAAAAATAGAAAATAGAAAATCAAAAAAAAAAAGGCAGCATCAGCAGCAAGAAGAGAAAGAAAAGGAGGGGGAGAAGCTCCAGCAGCAAAAAAAAAAAAATCCAAAAAAAAATATAAAATAGATAATCCAAAAAAAATGGCAGCATCAGCAGCAAGAAGAGAAAGAGAAGGAGGTGGAGAAGCTCCAGAAGCAAAAAAAAAAAAATCCAAAAAAAATATAAGATAGAAAATCCAAAAAAGAGGGCAGCATCAGCCGCAAGAAGAGAAAGAGAGGGAGGAGGAGAAGCTCCAGCAGCAAAGAAAAAGAAAAAAAATAGAAAATAGAAAATCCAAAAAAAGGCAGCATCACCAGCAAGAAGAGAAAGAGAAGGGGGAGGAGAAGCTCCAAAAGCAAAAAAAAAAAAAAAAAAAAAAAAAAAAATAGAAAGTAGACAATCCAAAAAAAATGGCAGCATCAGCAGCAAGAAGAGGAAGAGAAGGAGGGGGAGAAGCTCCAGCAGCAAAAAAAAAAAAAAAAAAAAAATAGAAAATAGAAAATAAAAAAAAAAAAAGGCAGCATCAGCAGCAAGAAGAGAAAGAGAAGGGGGAGGAGAAGCTCCAGCAGCAAAAAAAAAAAAAAAAAAAAAAATATAAAATAGAAAATCCAAAAAAGGCAGCATCAGCAGCAAGAAGGGAAAGAGATGGGGGAGAAGCTCAGCAGCAAAAAAAAAAATCCAAAAAAAATATAAAATAGAAAATCCAAAAAAGGCAGCATCAGCAGCAAGAAGAGAAAGAGAAGGAGGGGGAGAAGCTCCAGCAGCAAAAAAAAAAATCCAAAAAAAATTATAAAATAGAAAATCCAAAAAAAAGGCAGCATCAGCAGGAAGAAGAGAAAGAGAAGGAGGAGGAGAAGCTCCAGCACCAAAAAATAAAAAAGAAAAAAAATACAAAAAAAATATAAAACAGAAAATCCAAAAAAAAGGCAGCATCAGCAGCAAGAAGAGAAAGAGAAGGAGGAAGAGCTCCAGCAGAAAAAAAAATGTATAAAATATAAAATCCAAAAAAAAGGCAGCATCAGCAGCAAGAAGAAAAAGAGAAGGAGGAGGAGAAGCTCCAGCAGCAAATAAAAAAAAAAGAAAAGAAAAAATAGAAAATAGAAAATCTGAAAAAAAGGGCAGCATCAGCAGCAAGAAGAGAAAGAGAAGGAGGAAGAGAAGCTCCAGCAGCAGAAAAAAAAATCCAAAAAAAATATAAAATATAAAATCCAAAAGAAGGCAGTATCAGCAGCAAGAAGAGAAAGAGAAGGGAGGAGGAGAAGCTCCAGCAGCAAAAAAAAAAAAAAAAAAAATCCAACAAAGATATAAAATAGAAAATCCAAAAAAAAGGCAGCATCAGCAGAAAGAAGAGAAAGAGAAGAAGGAGGAGAAGCTCCAGAAGCAAAAAAAAAATAAATAAAAAAAAATATAAAATATAAAATCCCAAAAAAAAGGCAGCATCAGCAGCAAGAAGAGAAAGAGAAGGAGGAGGAGAAACTCCAGCAGCAAAAAAAAAAAGAAGAAAATATACAATATAAAATCCCAAAAAAAAGGCAGTATCAGCCGCAAGAAGAGAAAGAGAAGGAGGAGGAGAAGCTCCAGCAGCAAAGAAAAAGAAAAAAATATTAAATAAAAAATCCAAAAAAAAAGGGCGGCATCAGTAGCAAGAAAAGAAAGAGAAGGATGAGAACCTTAAGCAGTAAAAAACTATAAATTATATAATAAATACAAAAAAAGGGCAGCAGCAGCAGCAAGAAAAGAAAGAGAAGAAGGAGAAGGTCCAGCAGCAAAAATAAAAAAAAATCCAAAAAAATACAAAATAAAAAAATCCAAAAAAAAAGGGCAGCATCAGCAGCAAGAAAAGGAATAGGAGGAGAAGCTCCAGCAGCAAAAAAAAAAAAAATAATCCAAAAAAAAAAAGGGGCACCATCAGCAGCAAGAAGAGTAAGAGAACGAGGAGGAGAAGCTCCAGCAACAAAAAAAAAAATAAATAATCCAAAAAATATAATATAAAAAAATCCAAAAAAAAACGGCAGCATCAACAGCAAAAAAAGAAACAGAAGGGGGAGAATCTCCAGCAGCAAAAAAAAAAAAATCCAGAATAAAATATATAATATAAAATAAAAAAAAGGCAGCATCAGCAGCAAGAAGAGAAAGAGAAGGAGGAGGAGAAGCTCCAGCAGCAAAAAAAAAGAAAAGAAAAAAAAATTAATATAAAATAATAAATCCAAAAAAAAAAGGGGCAGCATCAGCAGCAAGAAAAGAAAGAGGAGGAGGAGAAGCTCCAGCAGCAAAAAAAAAATATTCAAAAAAAATATAAAATACAAAAAAGAGGGCAGCATCAGCAGTTAGAAAAGAAAGAAAAGGAGGAGAAGCTCCAGCAGCAAAAAAAAAAAAAAGAAAAAAAAATCTAAAATGAAAAATAAAAAAGGGCAGTATCAACAGCAAGAAAAGAAAGAGAAGGAGGAGAAGCTCCAGCAGCAAGAAAGAACAAAAAAATCCAAAGAAAATATAAAATATAAAATCCAAAATAAAGGACAGCATCAGCAGCACGAAGAGAAAGAGAAGGAGGAGGAGAAGCTCCAGCAGCAAAGAAAGAAAAAAAAATCCATAAAAAATATAAAATAAAAAATCCAAAAAAAAGGGGGAGCATCAGCAGCAAGAAGAGAAAGAAAAGGAGGAAAAGCTCCAGCAAAAAAAAAAAATCCCCCAAAAAAATCTAAAATAAAAATCAAAAAAAAAGGACAGCATCAGCAGCAAGAAGAGAAAGAGAAGGAGGAGGAGAAGCTCCAGCAGCAAAGCAAGAAAAAAAAATCCATAAAAAATATAAAATAAAACATCCAAAAAAAAGGGGAGCATCAGCAGCAAGAAGAGAAAGAGAAGGAGGAGCTCCAGCAGCAAAAAAAAAGAAAAAACCAAAAAATATATAAAATATAAAATCCAAAAAAAAGGGGAGCATCAGCAGCAAGAAGAGAAAGAGAAGGAGGAGATGCTCTAGCAAAAAAAATTAAATCCCAAATAAAATCTAAAAAAAAATCCAAAAAAAAGGGCAGCATAAGCAGCAAAAAGAGAAAGAGAAGGAGGAGAAGCTCCAGCAACAAAATAAAAATAAATAATCCAAAAAATATAATATAAAAAAATCCAAAAAAAAACGGCAGCATCAACAGCAAAAAAAGAAAGAGAGGGGGGAGAAGCTCCAGCAGCAAAAAAAAAAATCCAGAAAAAATATATAATATAAAATAAAAAAAAGGCAGCATCAGCAGCAAGAAGAGAAAGAGAAGGAGGAGGAGAAGCTCCAGCAGCAAAAAAAAAGAAAAGAAAAAAAATTAATATAAAATAATAAATCCAAAAAAAAAGGGGCAGCATCAGCAGCAAGAAAAGAAAGAGAAGGAGGAAGAGAAGCTCCAGCAGCAAAAAAAAAAAAATATAAAATAAAATAAAAAATACAAAAAAAGGGCAGCATCCATAGGAAGAAAAGAAACAGAAGGAGGAGGAGCTTCAGCAGCAAAAAAAAAATAAATCCAGAGAAAATATAAAATATAAAATCCCAAAAAAAGGACAGCATCAGCAGCAAGAAGAGAAAGAGGGGGAGGAGAAGCTCCAGCAGCAAAAAAAAAATATCCAAAAAAAATATAAAATACAAAAAAGAGGGCAGCATCAGCAGTTAGAGAAGAAAGAAAAGGAGGAGAAGCTCCAGCAGCAAAAAAAAAAAAAAAAGAAAAAAAAAATCTAAAATAAAAAATAAAAAAGGGCAGTATCAGCAGCAAGAAAAGAAAGAGAAGGAGGAGAAGCTCCAGCAGCAAGAAAGAACAAAAAAATCCAAAGAAAATTTAAAATATAAAATCCAAAATAAAGGACAGCATCAGCAGCACGAAGAGAAAGAGAAGGAGGAGGAGAAGCTCCAGCAGCAAAGAAAGAAAAAAAAATCCATAAAAAATATAAAATAAAAAATCCAAAAAAAAGGGGGAGCATCAGCAGCAAGAAGAGAAAGAAAAGGAGGAAAAGCTCCAGCAAAAAAAAAAATCCCCCAAAAAAATCTAAAATAAAAATCCAAAAAAAAGGACAGCATCAGCAGCAAGAAGAGAAAGAGAAGGAGGAGGAGAAGCTCCAGCAGCAAAGCAAGAAAAAAAAATCCATAAAAAATATAAAATAAAACATCCAAAAAAAGGGGAGCATCAGCAGCAAGAAGAGAAAGAGAAGGAGGAGCTCCAGCAGCAAAAAAAAGAAAAAAACAAAAAATATATAAAATATAAAATCCAAAAAAAAGGGGAGCATCAGCAGCAAGAAGAGAAAGAGAAGGAGGAGATGCTCTAGCAAAAAAAATAAAATCCCAAAAAAAATCTAAAAAAAAATCCAAAAAAAAGGGCAGCATAAGCAGCAAAAAGAGAAAGAGAAGGAGGAGGAGCTCCAGCAACAAAAAGAAAAAAAAATTTGAATAAAAATTCCAAAAAAAAGGCAGCATCAGCAGCAAGAAAAGAAAGAGAAGGATGAGAAGCTTAAGCAGCAAAAAAAAAAAATTAAAATATAAAATCCGAAAAAAAGGGCAGCATCAGCAGGAAGAGAAGAAAGGAAAGGAGGAGAAGCTCCAGCAGCAAAAAAAAAAAAAATCCAAAAAAAAAATATATAGTAAGAAATAAAAAAAAAAAGGGCAGCCTCGGCA
>NC_090726.1:60252423-60264923 GCF_036898095.1 Palaemon carinicauda | reverse complement strand
TTCTTAAGAGTAATCAATCTCTTCGAGACGAGTACACTTAGTGCTAAAGTGTCACTAGATTTGCGAAAAAGGCAGGCCTATATTGGGCCGGGGTACTTAGGCCTATACAGATAAGTTGACGATAAAAATTTTAGGGTTTAGTGGAGAGAGAGAGAGAGAGAGAGAGAGAGAGAGAGAGAGAGAGAGAGAGGGAGAGAGAGAGAGAGAGAGAGAGTTTCTAACTTGAACAATACGTCAATCATGGGTCGATAATTCCAAGCAATACGTCATTCGAACGTCAGTCATTTCGAACAATACGTCAATCATTTCAAACAATGCGTCAACCGTTTCAAACAATGCGTCAATCGTACGTCAGTCATTTCGAACAATACGTCAATCGTTTCAAGCAATGCGTCAATCGTTTCAAACAATGCGTCAATCATACGCCAATCATTTCAAACAATACACAATTTCAAATCCTTTATTTCTAACTTTAAATCTTAATACTTACACATTTGACAGAGCTAGCTAATTACGATCAAATTAGACCTTATAATAAGCTTCTCGGCTCTCTTTTCAGAAACATTCTCACTCAAAAAAATTAAAGTTAGCTTCTAAACACAAGATACTTGTAAGCTCCTTCAAATTGAAAAGTATAACTTGAATAAAGAAATACTTTAATTAAGACATAATTTAAGCTCCTTAAAATTGAAAAATAAAACTTGAATAAAGAAATAATCTACTTAAGACAAAATTTAAGCTCCTTTAAATTGAAAAATAAAACTTGAATAAAGAAATACTCTACTTAAGACATAATTTAAGCTCCTTTAAATTGAAAAATAAAACTTGAATAAAGAAATTATCAACTCAAGCCATAATTTAAGCTCCTTTAAATTGAAAAATAAAACTTGAATAAAGAAATAATCTACTCAAGCCATAATTTAAGCTCCTTTAAATTGAAAAATAAAACTTGAATAAAGAAATACTCTACTTAAGACATAATTTAAGCTCCTTTAAATCGAAAAATAAAACATGAATAAAGAAATAATCGACTTCAGACATAATTAGAGCTCCTTTAAATTGAAAAATAAAACTTGAATAAAGAAATAATCTACTTGAGACATAATTTAACCTCCTTTAAATTGAAAAATAAAACTTGAATAAAGAAATAATCAACTTAAGACATAATTTAAGCTCCTTTAGATTGAAAAATTAAACTGGAATAAAGAAATAATCTACTTACGACATAATTTAAGCTCCTTTAAATTGAAAAATAAAACTTGAATAAAGAAATAATCAACTCAAGCCATAATTTAAGCTCCTTTAAATTGAAAAATAAAACTTGAATAAAGAAATAATCTACTTGAGACATAATTTAAGCTCCTTTAAATTGAAAAATAAAACTTGAATAAAGAAATAATCTACTTAAGACATCATTTAAGCTCTTTTAAATCGAAAAATAAAACTAGAATAAAGAAATAATCTACTTAAGACATAATTTAAGCTCCTTTATATTGAAAAATAAAACTTGAATAAAGAAATAATCTACTTAAGACTTAATTTAAGCCTCATCAAATTGAAAAATAAAACTTGAATAAAGAAATAATCTACTTAAGACTTAATTTAAGCCTCTTCAAATTGAAAAATAAAACTTGAATAAAGAAATAATCTACTTAAGACATAATTTAAGCCTCTTCAAATTGAAAAATAAAACTTGAATAAAGAAATAATCTACTTGAGACATAATTCAAGCTCCTTTAAATTCAAAAATGAAACTTGAATAAAGAAATAATCAACTCAAGCCATAATTTAAGCTCCTTTAAATTGAAAAATAAAACTTGAATAAAGAAATAACTAAACAGAAAAAAATAGCCTCCCATAGCCCTCTCTCTTCACAACACTACCCTCAGGCAAATAGCGATTATCTAGACAAAACGAGTCTACCCAATCAACACCGAGTGTGACCAGTGACGTAACAGTGACGTCACTCCTAAGAAGACATTGAAAGCTGTACATGCATCAGCAGCTCTGTTTCCCAAGTCTGCTCGCGAGAGCTTATCGCGTTCACACGCCCACCTGTTCAAAGGGTTCGCTGCCAATTCTTCAGCGGAACGACGAGGAGTTTTATAGTTTTGTTCTAGCGCTATCTTGTCAGAAGGCTATCAAGTAGGTGATGGTTATTTTCTGTTTTGGGGCCTGGCTCTAAATTAGGTTTGAATATGCTTTGTCTTAAGGTAGATATTTTTCAATGAGTTTGAAAAGGGCATAGAATGGTGAAAATTAAATGTATTTCTCTTGTTATCCTGTACACTATCTGCAGGACATTCTGTCCGGAGAGAAACTATCTTCGATCTTTGGACGCCACCAAGATATTGTCTATTCATTATATATATATATATATATATATATATGTATATATATATATATATATATATTATAATGTATGTATATACATATATAAATATTTATATATATACATATATATAGAAAATATATAATATATTATATATATAATATATATAATATATATGTATGTATATACATATATATATATATATATATATATATATATATATATGTATATATACATACATATATATATATATATATATATATATATATGTATATATACATATATATATACATAACAACAGCATCAAATACAGCCGTTTCTAGTCCATTGCATGCATGACAAAGGCCTCAGAAAAGTCATTTCATGTCTAGATTTGGCCATTTTCATAACCACGCGGGTAGGAGACTTTAGTTTAATCGCTCAAAGCAAACCAACCTAGTATAAGTGTCCCTGACTAGTACAGCTTTGCTGATCATAGCAATACAGAAACCATTTCACCACGATAAAGTTAACCCCACTCAGCAAGGTGTATCTATGAAGTAAGGGTATACATAAAAACGAGTTAAAAACAAATGAATGATTCATATATGGCCATAACTACAGTA
Source organism: Palaemon carinicauda (assembly GCF_036898095.1). Taxonomy (NCBI): domain Eukaryota; kingdom Metazoa; phylum Arthropoda; class Malacostraca; order Decapoda; family Palaemonidae; genus Palaemon; species Palaemon carinicauda. The sequence continues at coordinate 60,261,986 of NC_090726.1, read as the reverse complement.
TAAAACTAGGACACTCAATAGAGTGCAGACCTCTACCGCAGCAGCTTATTTCTCGACCTTGACCTTTGACCTTAATATGCAGTAATTGGAGTGGAATTTCATACACTAAAATATGAACCAAGTTTGAAGTTTCTGTGACAACGATGTCCAAACTTATGGCTGATTACGTGAACTGGACAATTTGCTTGACCTTTGACATTGACCTTCCGAGATTTAATCATTTCCAGCTTTTTGCATAACAGTTAATCCCTGCAAGTTTCATTACTCTACCATTAAAATTGTGACCAGGAAGCTGTTCACAAACAACCACACACACAAATTACAAACACACGCACGGGCGAAAACATAACCTCCTTCCAACATCGTTAACGGACGTAATTACAGTATGGTTGCAAAACCATTCAAATCGACATTACATGAAATGTACTCCTAGCAAAAAAAATCAGCATTGCATGAAATGTACTCCTAACAAAAAATCGGCATTGCATGAAATGTACTCCTAGCAAAAAATCGGCATTGCATGAAATGTACTCCTAGCAAAAAATCGGCATTGAAAGTCCTCCTCGCAAAAAAAAAAAAAAAAAAAAAAAAAAATCAGCATTAGATGAAATCATGAAATGTACTAGCAAAAATATCGGTATTATATGAAATCATGAAATGTAGCCTACTCCTAGTAAAAAATATCGGCATTGCATGAAATCATGAAATGTACTCCTAGCAAAATAATCGGCATTACATGAAATCATGAAATGTACTCCTAGCAAAAATATGGGCATTACATGAAATCATGAAATGTGTTGGTGTGGTACTGTTATAAACACACATTATTGTTCCAATCAAATGTCTCTTCAATATGCTATAATGTTTAGACTTTGTAGGTAACTTCTTCTGAATACGTCGTAAGTTTAACTTGAAAACAGTTTATTACTTTAAAACAGCTTATTAACATCTCCATCACAGGAGTATAGATGGTTTGGTCGGATGACCATTCCGTATGACAGCTTGATCAGAACTAACTAAAATATCCATAACGTCTAGTTAGTTATCTCAGCATTTAATGACAAATTGCAAACACAACATTAATACCGGAAGGCACCTGGATCCGGTGAGAGACAACTCTTTCTCACGGCTTGTATTGTGTTTACTCTTCATGAAAAATGTTACATTGCAAATGGTATGCTTGGTCTTGAATTTCGCATCCTGCTTATGACTGATTTGGCGTTCTCACACTCCTCCTAACTTCTACATTGACCTCTTGGGTCATGGATTTAAACATGTAATTTTACACACATTACTAAAGGTGTACTGTCACCGCATTTGTTGCCGATAAGAGACTTAACGTTAATTGTGGAGAACGGACCCCTTCTTCGCTCAAGGGGTTAACTACAGCCCTGTAATAGTTCAGTGGCTACTTTTCTCTTGGTAAGTGTAGATAAGGCTCTCTAGCTATGGTAAGCAGCTCTTGTAAGAGAAAGAAACTCCAAAATAAAACCATTGTTCTCTAGTCTTAGGTAGTGCTATAGCCTCTGTACCATGGTCTTCCACTGTCTTGGGGTAGAGTTCTCTTGCCTAAAGGTACACTCAGACACACTATTCTATTATTTTTCCTCCTCTTGTTTTATTGAAGTTTTTATAGTTTATAAATGAAGGATCTATTTTGATATTGTAACTGTTTTAAAAGACTATTTTGATTTCATTACTTCTTTTGTAGTTTATCTTTTTCATTGTCTCCTTTCCTCACTTGGCTATTTTCCCTGTTGGAGCCCATGGGCTTATAACATCTTGCTTTTCCAACTAGGGTTGTAGCTTAGCTAATAATAATAATAATAATAATAATAATAATAACAAGCGATAAAATTTACGAAATTTCTGTGTCTCTTATTAGTTGTTATTCTTCTTCGACTAGTGTACACCACCAGAAAAAAAATTGCACATACACGCGCAGATTCAACCCTTCATAACAATTCACCTCTCACCAAGGTATAACTACTCCCCTTACTCCTACCCAAGGGACGTTTGGCAATGCTACTTAGCATGACAGCCTATACAGTATATATATATATATATATATATATATATATATATATATATATACATCTGCGTGTGTGTGTGTATGTATACAGCCAACATATATATATATATATATATATATATATATATATATATATATATATATATATATATATATCTGCGTGTGTGTGTGTATGTGTACAGCCAGACATTTGCTCCTTGATATGTAGGGAAGATTATTCTTGTTGGTTTTATGTTTCATTGCTAATGGCTGTCCTGGTCTTATGATATTGAGATGTAAATGGTTATCTATCTTTTATTGCATATTTATATTGTCAGTTTTATTCATATCTTTTATATATTCTTTTTCTTTTCCAAATTTCCATAACTACAATATTGTTGTTATAAACCGGGTCTTAAAAAAATTCAGTAAATCAGGTTAGTCAAGCTTCCCTTCAACAACTTGTTCACTTCTGGTTGGATTCTTTTTATTCAATTATTGTAAACGTGTTACAAAGTGTTCTGAAACAGGTACTGTACATGATTAAACACACACTTTAAAAGTTTCAGTGATAAGTAGGCCTAGCTGGTTTCGTTTGCGTAAATTTTTTTTTCTTTTTTTTTTGCACAATTAAATAATCATTCAATTTTGTTTTAAGAAACAGTTTCATACCTCGATAACTAAGATCCTCAAAGAGAGAGAGAGAGAGAGAGAGAGAGAATCGGTCTTTAAACTAACTATTGTCTTAAGTTGCTACTTTAAGAATTAAGAATGTTCCTGTCATTTTAGAGACTTTATAATATGGTAATTGGATTTAAGAAATATAGATCTTTTTGGGTCAAGCCTATCATAGGTGGAAAAATAATTTTTTGGTTTAACATTAAGCATCTGAGAGCAATTACTTGTCATATGCATTGATACCATGAAATATTTGGTTACATGCTTCCTATACCACATATAGAATTTGTCAATATTATTATTATTATTATTATTATTATTATTATTATTATTATTATTATTATTATTATTATTATTACTTTCTAAGCTACAACCCTAATTGAAAAAGCAGGATGCTATAAGCCCAGGGGCTCCAGCTGGGAAAATAGTCCAGTGAGGAAAGGAAACAAGGAAGAATAAAATATTTTAAGAACAGTAACAATAATATTAAAATAAATCTCTCCTATATAAACTATAAAAACTGTAATAAAATGAGAAAAGAAAAAAGATAGAATAGTGTGCTCGAGTGTACCCTCAAGCAAGAGATTTCTAACCCAAGACAGTGGAAGACCATGGTACAGAGGCTATGGCACTACCTAAGACTAGAGAACAATGGTTTGATTTTGGAATATCCTTCTCCTAGAAGAGCTGCTTACCATAGCTAAAGAGTCTCCTTTACCCTTGCCTAAAAGAAAGTGGCCACTGAATAATGATAGTGCATTAACCCCTTGTGTGAAGAAGAATTGTTTGGTAATCTCAGTGTTGTCAGGTGTATGAGGAAAGAGGAGAATACGTAAAGAATAGGCCAGATTATTCGGCGTATGTGTAGGCAAAGGGAAAATGAACCGTAACTAGAGAGCCAAAGTACCCAATAACTCTCGAGCGGTAGTATCTCAACGGGTGGCTGGTGCCCTGGCCAATCCACTACCATAGTGCAGAGTGCTTTTTTTATTTTCATATATATATATATATATATATATATATATATATATATATATATATATATTATGTATATATAAATAATACATATACATATATATATATATGTAAATATATATATATATATATATATATATATATATATAAATTATATATATATGCATATATATATGTATATATATATATATATATATATATATATTTATATATATACAGTATATATTTATACATATATATATGCATATATATATATATATATATATATGTACATATATATATTTATATATATATATATATATATATTTATATATATATATATATATTATTATTATTATTATTATTATTATTATTATTATTACAGCTGGCGGATGACATAAATTCCCGAGCTCCAAACTGACCTGTTTATTTTAACATAAATCTGTTACACTTGAATAATACCTGAGCTCTGAGAAATACGCAACTCCCAAAGAGCAATCTATATGAACACTATATAACCATAGGTCTCTTACGCTACTCTCAAAACAAAACTGGGTGATTATTTTACAAGAACTTTTCAAAAATAACCTCTTACTTCGGTTCTTAGTCAGGGATTGCAAGCAAAGCACTGTTACAAAATATTGGTGATCAAAATGATGAACACTTTACAAAAATAATTATATTCTAGAAAAAGTTACAACAATAATACAAAAAAATTAACACCAAAAATAAATCGTTCGAAATATTAAATCTGAACTAAACCTTAAACTAAGACAAGAAAATGTTTCTCTATGAAAATTATACAATAACTTGTTTCACTGGAAATTAAATTTTACACACATATCTAATTTTGCTAATGAATGAGAAGAGTTAACACTTTAACACTCTATTGGTTAAACAATGATGAAATTTACATATATGTAACTGTTACACTTACGTCTTTTGGATCACATGAGGTTACTGAACAGATAAGCAAAATGAATACACTTTACGTTTTAACCTAAATCTCAGAGGGCCAGTTACAAAAATTTATATGACAATGTACGCCCAGCAACAAAACCGGTGTCGCCTGGCCACACCTGACTTGGAGAGATCATGCCCCTCTTGCCCTGAAAGGTGGCCGACGTTAAACAACCGAGACATCGTTAGGATGGTTCGAATGTGAGGAGGAGGGAAATTACCGATATCACTCAAAGAAATGCGATGGAGAGAGAGAACTTTTTTATCCTTTTAAGTAATGTAATCTAATATTATTTCGAAACTAATTCATCAAAATATTTTATCATAACTTTTTATTTGAATTTTCCTATCCTATTTCCATATAAAATTAATATTAATATTAATATTCATAACACAGAAATATCCTTCGTTTGCATTTTCTCAAGCAATTGCTCTCTCTCTCTCTCTCTCTCTCTCTCTCTCTCTCTCTCTCTCTCTCTCTCTCTCTCTCTCTCTCTCCACATACATACACACTGTAGCCTACGTATCATATGTAGGGGCTAATAATGTACCGTTTCAAATAGCACCTATTGGGTCACTAATCATTAATAAGTGGTCGTTGTTCAAAATTTCGAAGGTAATGAAGGTTAAAGGTTTAGTTGTTGATTTCAGTGTTTTCCTTTGATTTCGATCATGAGCCACGTAGCTCGGTGTGGTTAAGGTCAGCTTTGTCACGAGCTACTTGGCTCCGGCCCTCTTAGAGAAAATAGTATTATTTGATATATCAATTATATTAGTTTAAGGTTGGAAATTTAAAATGCATCATCAGTTAATATAATTTATATTGTTTCAGAAGTGATTGGTGAAAATGAAATATGTGAAATGATATGCAATGAAAGTGTTCATTGGTGCATTATTATAGTGATGTTGTGGTATATAGGATGTAGGGTATAAAAGATTAAACTATCAACACATTGTTTACTCAAATTATCTGGTTCGGTGTCAATAACCTTAGATGTCAGGATAACAAAAAACTCCTAATCAATCAATCAAATTATCTGGGCAAGTCGCTCACTTCCAAGCGAACCCCCTTCCCTGGTGACGATTGCTGAATGCTCAAAATTCCGAGTCTAGCTGGCTTCACCCTCCCCAAGGCAAAAGGAAATATTTCCTTAGCATTGAGTATTCGTATTATTACAATTTTATTTGTCGTTTCATGTCCTGATGTCCAACACCTTAAAAGTGTTCTCCCGGTAAGCTCTTCAAGAAATCCATTACTCTCGATATTTGTTCAATCAGTCTTTCGCATATTTACTTCGTTATCTATAGTTTTGATATAATTTTGAACACCTGGAAAGCAAACTGTATGAAATATTGTCATCTTAGTATTTTGTTTTTCATTGACTAACAAACTTCCACCAGAAAGATCTCATCATAACTGTGAGACCTTTAAACCTCAAACATGTGGGGATGGGGGTAGAAGGATATAACGAGGTGGGGGTTAAAGATGATGGGGGAGAGGTGGCAACTGGGTGATCTTAATGTAGGGCTTGACGAGGTTTGCTTAACATTTATGAAGTGATGATGATGATGGTAATACCCATATTGATAACATTTGATATCAATGCTTCCAACTCGCAATGAAAACGGGCATATATCGTTCTAACATTGTTTTTAGGTGGTCATTGAACATACAAGTTTATGCAAGTTTATTACAAGTCTACCGTACATATTCCTGTCGAATTCAGGAATCTGTTCTTAGACTTGAAAGCAACCTTTCTCCACTATGATAGCTGATTAGTGAGTTTGCAACACGTGGTTATTTATCATGAATATACTGTATATCAATAACAACGTGTTGCAAACACTAATCAGCTATCATAGTGGAGATGAGTTTATTTCATATCTAAGAACAGATTCCTGCATTCAACAGGAATATGTACGGTAGACTTGTAATAAACTTGTATTTGTCTTGATAGCATGGTTGGTTACTGTCTCTGCAAGCATGGTTTCGGCTAAAAGGCATAGGTTTGATTTTCTGCCCAGCCAGAAGCTGTTATCATTAATGAATTTCTAGTGGATATTTATTCCCAAAGATAGAATTCGATATTAAATGCTATTGTTGTTGATATTTACATTAATTGAAATCAAGAGTGTTAGTCATATATATATATATATATATATATATATATATATATATATATATATATATATATATATATATGTATATATATATATATATATATATATATATATATATATATGTTTATTTTTTCTCACTGACGGGTGTTAAGTACCAAGAGCCTGCATGGTGAGTAGCAGTTATGTTGGCTGTTTAGTTCGCCACTCACCTGGCTGAAGCGGGGTCATTTCATTCATAAAAAAAAAATACCTGAAGTATATGCTGTATTTAAATATAACAGCTCTTTGGCTGACATTTTGAGGTTCCTTACCTCTAGCATCAGGGGCTTTTTTACCTCTATTTTGAGGTGCCTTATCTCTAGAATTAGGGGCTTTTTTACCTCTATTTTAGGTGTTTTAGCTTTAGCTTTATGACTTCTATATTTCTAGGAGCCCTATATCTGGCATTAGGGTAATTTTTACCTCTATTTTAGGTGCCTTGACTCTAGGTTTAGGGTCTTTTTACTTCTTATTTTGAGGGTCCTTATCTCTAGCACTAGGGCCTTTTTGACCTCTTAATTTGAGGTGCCTTATCTCTAGCATTAGGGGCAGTTTTACCTTTGTTTTTAGGAGCGTAATCCATAGCATTAGGGACTTTTAGACCTCTGATTTTGTGGTACCTTAGCTCTAGCATTAGGGAATTTTTCACTTCTATTTTTAGGTGCCTTAACTTTAGATTTAGGGGCTTTATGGCCTCTATTTTTAGGTGCCATACCTCTAGCATTAGGGGCTTTTTGATCTCTATTTTATGGAGCCTTATCTCTAGCATTAGTGGCTTTTTTACCTCTATTTCTAGGTGACCTATCTCTAACATTAGGAGCTTTTTTACCTCTAATTTTAGGCGAGTTATCTCTAGCATTATGGGCTTTTTGACATCTGTTTTGAGGTGCCCTAACTCTAGCGTTAGGGACTTTATGACCTTTATTTTAAGGTGACTTATCTCTAGCATTAGAGGGTTTTTGACCTCTGATTTTGAGGTGCCAGGTGCCTTATCTCTAGCATTAGGGAATTTTTTTACCTATATTTTGAGGTGCCTTAACTATAGCATTAGGATCTTTTTACCTCTGTTTTTAGGTGCCTTAACTATAGATTTAGGGGCTTTATGACCTTCGATCAAAGGGATTAACCGGTGATGAAGTGTGGGCCAGAGATAGATTGAGAACGCTAGCCAGAAACATCGACCGACAAAAAAGTGGGAAAATTTGCAGACAAAGAAGATGATGACCTCTATTTTTAGATGCCATATCTCTAGCAATAAGGGCTTTTTGACCTCTGATTTTGAGGTGCCTTGTCTCTAGCCTCTAGCATTAGGGGATTTTTGATATTATTTTGAGGTGCCTTATCTCTAGAATTAGGGGCATTTTGACCTATATTTTGAAGTGCCGTGTCTCTAACATTAGGAGCTTTTTTACCTCTATTTTTAGTTGCCTTATCTCTAGCATTAAGTGCTTTTTTACCTCTATTTTGAGGTGTCTTATTTCTAGCACTAGGGACTATTTTACCTCTATTTTGAGGTGCCTTATCTCTAGCATTAGAGATTTTTTTACCTGTATTTCAAGGTGCCTTATCTCTAGCATTAGAGTCTTCTTTTACCTCTATTTTGAGGTGCCTTATTTATAACATTAGGGTTTTTTTACCTCTATTTATAGGAGCCTTATATATAGCATTAGGGGCTTTTTGACCTCGATTTTGAGGAGCATTACTTCTAGCATTAAAGGCTTTTTGACCTCTATTTTAGGTGCCTTATTTATAGCATTATGGGCTTTTTTACCTGTATTTTGAGGTGCATTACCTCTAGCATTAGAGGCTCTTTGACCTCTATATTTATGTGCCTTATTTATAGCGTTAGATGCTTTTTTACCTCGATTTTGAGGTGCATTACTTCAAGCATTAGAGGCTCTTTGACCTCTATTTTTAGGAGCTTTACATATAGAATTAGGGGCTTTTTTTATTTCAATTTTGAGGAGCATTACTTCTAGCATTAGAGGCTCTTTGACCTCTATATTTAGGTGCCTTATTTATAGCATTAGATGCTTTTTGACCTCGATTTTAAGGTGCATTACTTCTAGCATTAGAGGCTCTTTGACCTCTCTTTTTTTTTTGGAGCTTTATTTATAGCATTAGTAGCTTTTTGACCTCTATTTTTAGGAGCCTTATATATAGCGTTAGGGGCTTTTTGACCTCGATGTTTGGGTGCATTACTTTTAGCATTAGAAGCTCTTTGACCTCTATTTTAGGTGCATTATTTATAGCATTAGGGGCTTCTTGACCTCGATATAGAGGTGCATAACTTCTATCATTAGAGGCTCTTTGACCTCTTTTTAAGTGCTTTGTTTATAGCATTAGGGGCTTTTTTACCTCGATTTTAAGGTGCATTACTTGCGGCACTAGAGGCTCTTTGACCTCTATTTATAGGTACCTTATTTATATCATTGGGGGTTTTTTTACCTCGATTTTGAGGTGCATTTCTTCTAGCATTAGAGGCTCTTTGATCTCTCTTTTTAGGTGCCTTATTTATAGCATTAGGAGCTTTTTTTACCTCTATTTTCAGGAGCCTTATATACTGTACACCATTAGGGGCTTTTCGACCTCGATTTTGAGGAGCCTTATTTATAGCATTAGGTGATTTTTGACCTCGGTTTTAAGGTGCATTACTTCTAGCATTAGAGGCTCTTTGACCTCTACTTTTAGGTACCTTATTTATAGCATTAGCGGCTTTTTTACCTCGATTTTGAGCTGCATTACTTTTAGCATTAGAGGCTCTGACCTCTCTTTTTAGGTGCCTTATTTATAGCATTAA
>NC_090726.1:60237423-60244923 GCF_036898095.1 Palaemon carinicauda | reverse complement strand
TGAAAGTTGTGTTGAGGCCATTGACACGTAAGGTAGTTTATATACTAAACTCTTTGACAGCCTTCTGCAGAGTGCAAAGAATGTTCTCATAGTTTTCCAGTACAAATTTAACACCTGGTGATCTAGTGAGTAAGTGGGTTGGCTAGATAGACATTAGGTGTACCAGGAGAATTTGCTTCATAAACAGATTCTGGTGTATCATTCAAGTACACGCTCTTGAACTTTCCAGAGTCCTTGTACAGATTTCCCAGTTGTTGTACATTACCCAAATGCATTACTTGCTGTCTGTGATGCTTGGATTTCCTTGGATGTAACAAAATGACTAGGGTGTGCACCACAATGAACATACAATTCAAGTGTCTGTGATCTTTTGACTTCTGCCTGACAGCCTTTAGAGTGACCACTCATGTTGCTGGCACCAGCATAAGTTTCGGAACGTAAGTTGGATAATGGCTCATTCAATCTGATGAGAACATAAAAGACATTTTACTCAAAGAATTACCAGAGGTTGATTGCATCTCTTACAAGCCTAGGAACATCTCCACTAACAATTCCTTGTTAATATATCTAATACTTATATCTAATACAAATGCACTGCTGTTCAATCATTTGAATATCTTGAGTTCCATCTATCATTATGGCAAATTCATGGAATCACTGTTTACTTCCTTACATATATTACATAGAATAGTTTTAGATATAAGTCCAAGAATTTCAATGATATGATACACTTCAACAATGCTTGCCTTTAACGAGTTGTTCTGCAGTCATATGTAAAATCAATTGTGCATTTACAGGTTGGTTCAGTTTATAGTAGGTCAAGTTGGGGACTGACAGTTTGTGATGGTTTGATTTTTTATGGCTTTGGAATCTTTCAATGGCTTTCTTCTAATTTCTAAATTTGGTTTGGATTAATACTCCATCAGCTCTTTTAGAAAGATAGGCTAATTTCATACCTGTTACTTGAATACAAAGTATGCACATGACAGATTCTGATTTAATATCCTAATGTGGCCATGGGTAAATTTGAAAGCTTTTGTAGAAATGATAGCCTCATCTTGTTCATAATTTGCACAGGAATTATATGTGCTTCTAGCTGAAATGCTCATCGTGAATTGGAATCTTAGTGTGTCTCAACGCAGAGGAATTAGAGCCTGTTAAATCTGGGTCGTTAGACAACAAGGGCTCGGGTGAGCCTTGTGGTTTGTGCTGGGCCTGGTGGTTATGTTGGGCCTGAAGGTTGTGGTGGGCCTAGAGGTTCTACTTGACTAGGAGTGCTGCTTGGCCTGGAGTGTTGCTGAGCCTGGGTTGTTGCTGGGCCTGGAGAGTTGTTGGAGCTAGAGGTTCTGCTTGGCTTGGAGTGTGGCTAAGCCTGGAGGTTGCACTTGGCCTGGAGATTATGCTGGGGCCAGTGGTTGCACTAGCTCTGGCCGTTGTGCTTGGCCTCGAGGTTGTGGGGGCGGGCCCCTTTCGTTGGACCTAGATTAGCATCTCTTACTTTCACCACTTTCTTAGGACCAAAAAACTTTCGAAAATCTATATTCTGCAAAATCATGAGAAATAGTAATTATAAAAAGAGCTAAAGAGAAACACCAAAAGGTTAGCCTCCTAGCTAATACAGTGGTAAGGCATTCACCTAGCATTCGCATGGCAGAAGAACGATCTCAGCCCGGGACCATGAGTTTAAGTCATTTACTGGGGATGGCACTGTTGTGTTTGGGCACTACAGTGGGTGGTTGGCATTGTCCAGCTGTTGTTTTGGTGTGCATCTATTCTAATCATATTGGAACTGAAACCAGACACCTTTACATCTATCTTAATGGATTTCAGAGACAGTAAGAGCTCGTTCATTGGGATAACTTTTTAACAAGCACTCGGATCAATACGAAAATTCGCTTTTATTTTGCTCATATTGTCCTACTTTATAAAAGTAGCATGAAGCATGAATTGTAAATAATAAATGCACTTGTCCCTTCACCAACTTATTTCACCTTAATAATAAACCTTACTTTTTTATTTGTTCAAGGAGAAATTATGCATCATTATGCAATACATCGTTGCTTATATGGGTATTGTGTATGTTCATATATGATGGAAATTCATAGGAAAAGAAATACAATGAAAACCTAATTTTTGCTCAAAAACTTCTCCTCCTGATCCTCAATGAAAATATCTGATGGTCCTTAGGGAACAAACACTCCTATTAAGAACCACTGACCTAATGAATCAACTTTTACTTGGTGCATAAACAATGAAACGTTTGACATTTGGAAAAAAAGGCAAAGAAACAAATTAATCTTTCACTTGCATAAATAAACTGATACTTAAGAAAATAATCATTAAATATTTCAAATGCTTTATGATATACCGATGTGTTCTTCCATTTTTTTTTTTTTCTTTAGAAGTTCAAATAAAACTTTAGGATACTGTCTTCAAGTAGTACCAATTCAATTTTCTTTACTTTGTCTCAGTAGAAGCGTGACATTTAACCATGATATTGGTTATTTTAAGGGGAGACAGAGTATACTGTATCCCCCCTAACTCAAACTTAGGGGGACATGCCCCCTCCTCTGTGAGTTACGCCCCTGATAGCATCATAAACCTCCACAAAAATTGTCAACTGATTAACTTTCATAATAGTGGGGCCTGTATTCGTTTTCTTGAAATGCGTATAAATTACTTTCATAGAAAACGTACACTTCAGTAGTTATTTTGATGATAAACACTGTAAAAAAAAGGTTAACAAGCGTAAAATCAAATAACGTAATTACTATTATTATTATTATTATTATTATTATTATTATTATTATTATTATTATTATCAGAAGCTAGGCTATAGGCCTAGTTGGAAAAGCAAGATGCATTAAGCTCAAGAGCTCCAACAGGTAAAAATAGCCCAGTGACGAAAGGAGACAAGGAAACAAATAAGCTACAACAGAATAAACAATCAAAAGAAAATAACATATTCTAAGCAAAGAAACAACATTAAATTAGATCCTTCAAGTGTAAAATAAAAAAAAAACTTCAAGAAACAAGAGGAAGAGAAGTAAGGTAGAACAGTATGCCCAAGTGTACCCCTAAGCAAGAGAACTCTAATCCAAGATAGTGGAAGGCTATGGTACAGAAGCCATGGCACGACCCAAGACTAGAGAACAAAGGTTTGATTTTGGAGTGTCCTCCATTATACAAGTGGAAAATAGCCACTGAACAAATACAATGCAGTAGTTAACCTCTTCGGCGAAGAAGAATTTTTGGCAATCTCAGTGTTGTCAGTTGTATGAGGACCGGGAAGAATGTGGGAAGAATAGGCCAGACTATTCGGTGTATGTTTAGGCAAAGACAAAATGAGCCGTAACCAGAGAGAGGGGTCCAATGTAGTACTGTCTGGGCAGTCAAAGGACCCAGTAACTTTCTCGCAGTAGTATCTCAACGGGTGGCTGGTGCCCTGGCCAACCTACTACCTAAGATGAACAACGATTATATCTTTCCCTCTCTTAAACGTAAAATTACAATTCAGGTGGATATAGAAGATTCATAACATCGTAATTTTACCTTGTAGATAAGAAACTAATAACACTTTACCTTCTATCTACGGCCAAAAGCTACGACAGATTTCCAATCTTCAGTAAAAATAAATTATATGATGATACTTGAAGAATTTCATATTTTTCAGAAATGGAAGGAAACTCGTTTTTCATTATTTGGAGATGATTAAGATATATATCTCCGTAACTAAGAAACTTCCGGGAGAGATGAAAGATAAAAAAGAGGAAGTTAATAAAGGAGACAAATAATCATAGGGTGTAACGCTGATTGGTATACAAAGGAATGCGTTCAGTAAGCATTTTTATATGAGGAAGTAAGAAAGAGGAAAAATAATGTGTGTTCATGCAAGGAAGAGATGTGCATCAACTTATTAGTATGAAATAATTATCAAAAAGTTTGAATAAAGAGAATAAGCTATACGTGATCTACAGGGGCATAACAAAAGTTTATGATAGAGACGAAAGCAATGTGAGAACCTATTAAGGGGATAGTGAGTCTGCTGTAAAGGTATGTCAAAGACAGTAGCTTATTATACCTTCATGAATTTCATTTATATTAATGGAGTGATCCAATAAGTCGTAGACAGGACATAAGACGTATTTCAAAAAAAAAAAAAAAAAAAAAAAAAAAAAAAAAAAAAAAAAAAAAAATAGTTATCCTATTGAAAATAAGATCGCTGATGTTCTGAAGACAAAGAATTAGGGGACGAGGTAAGGTGAAGGGTGATATGGAGAGAAGAGGTTTGGTTGAAGAGGATGCTGGTGTTTGAAAATGATACGATTCTGATTATTTGAAAATAGAAAGATACTGCAGAAACTTATGAAAGAATTGAAAGAGTAAACAAGAAGGTAAATAGAATATCAGGAGAGAAGAGGCGAGTTGTTGGCGGTAAAATATTGGGGGAAAATTTTAGGTATTTAAAATATTCAAGGACATTGCTATTCTAACTTAACTTTGTGGAAGTAGGATGTTAAAAGAAGCTTGAAACAAAAAAACAAAAAAAAATAGTAACTAAGGTTAACATTGGTGACTCAGTAACAAATCGATCTTGAATTATATTACATATGGCTTTCTTTTCCATTTTATGAAAAATGGATCATATGTCTTTTGAGATAATGCAAAGAAACTTGTTTGGTCAGAGATATGAAAGGCAACCCATAAAGAATAATGATGAGGAGGACACTAAGAGACAGAAAAGAGCATCATGGATACAACATCAAACTAAAGTAGAGCATATTCTAATAACACGAAAGAAAAAGAAATGGACATGGGCAGATCATTTAATGACAATGACAGATAATAGAAGGACGTTGATACAACAGAATGGATCCTTAGAGATTGCAAAAGAACCAGGGGAAGGAAGAGAAGACGATTGATTGACAAAATGAAAAATATCTCGAGTTTAAACTAGCATAGAAAGACCATAAAGAGACACGAGTGGAAGGACATGTCTCAGGCCTTTTCCTTGCAGTGGACTAGTAATGGCTGGTGATGATGATGATGATGATATATATAATGTATATATATATATATATATATATATATATATATATATATATATATATATATATGTATATATATATATATGAATTTATGTATATGTATATATAAATATGTATATATATATATATATATATATATATATATATATGTGTGTGTGTATATATACATATATATATATGAATATATATATATATATATATATATATATATACATATATATATATATATATATATATATATATTTACAAATACACACACATATATATATATATATATATATATATATATATATATATATATATATATATATGTATGTATATAATATATGCATATATATTATATATATATATATGTATGTATATAATATATGCATATATATTTTATATATATATATATATATATATATATATATATATATATACACACACTTAAACACGCTGCCAAAATCAATAATATTTGTGCAAGAAATACCATTATCAAGCAATGCAATCCGCAGAGGTAGAAACTCTTTTGCATGAAATTCTGTACCATTGCATGATCTGCCAAGTAAAGAGTTTCGATCACAGTTAATGGACTTCCTATAGTTCACGTTAATTCATTTCAGCGCTAGAATAGAAAAGTAAAAAAAAAATAAAAAATCTTTGAATAATTGCTTTTACCTTGATAAAGGTAATGCAGTCTTAATGGGAATGAATATAGAAAACCATTACCGAGAGCATGCTTAATACACGGTCCCAATCATTCATCATGAATTCAACTAAGCTAAGATGGTTTCTGAGGAATTTTTCTTTGCTGGAAACAATGAATAAGGCTTGTATCATGTATGTAATAAATAACCTGGTGTTCATTTTAGATTAATTTCATATGAATGTAAGGCTTTTAGGTGGAAAAGGGAGGTAAGCTACAAACTGATAAATTCTGTTAAGGAATAAACTTTAGGTAAATTTTTCTCATGAAATTAATTCCTGCCAAAGTATTTGCAGTAGAACAAAAAATCGTTAAATGATGATGCTTCCTCTTCCAGTATCCTCATCATCATCTCCTACGCCTATTAACGCAAAGGGCCTCGGTTAGACTTCGCCAGTCGTCTCTATCTTAAGCTTTTAAATCAATACTTCTCCATTCATCATCTACTTCACGCTTCATAGTCCCCAGCTATGTAGGCCTGGGTATTCCAACAATTTTAGCGTCTTGTGGAGCCCAGTTGAAAGTTTGGTGAGCTAATCTCTCCTGGGAGTGCGAAGAGCATGCCCAAACATGCATCTCCATCTACTCATTACCATGATCTCATCCGCATATGGCACTTGAGTAATCTCTCTTATAGTTTCATTTCTAATCCTGTCCTGCCGTTTAATTCCAATATTCTCCTCAAGGCTTTGTTCTCAAATCTACTAAATCTGTTGGATATTGTTTCATTGTCATACCACGACTCATGTTCACACAGTAACACCGATCTCACTGAATTGATAATAATTTTATATGTAATTTCAGGCGATTTAATTTCCAAATTTTACTTATCCTAGCCATTGTCTGATTTGCTCTTTTTCAATCTTTCATTAAACTCAAATTCAAAAGATCCTGTATTAGATATAGTTTCTAAATATTGAAATTATTCCACCTCATTCATCCTTTCCCCTTTCAATGATATTTCATCTTCCATCGATTCATATAAATAATAACAATTTACTGTGGTAATAACTCACTTTTCCGTGAAATGTTCATTAGGTAGTAGGTCGGCCAAGACACCAGCCACCGTTGAGATACTACCGCTAGAGTTATTAGTTCCTTTGACTGGCCAGACAGTACTATATTGGATCCTTCTCTCTTGTTACAGCTCATTTTACCTATGCCTACACATACACCGAATAGCCTGGCCTATTATTTGCATATTCTCCTCTGTCCTCATACACCTAACAATACTGAGATTACCAAACAAATTTTCTTCGCTCAAAGTGGCTATTTTCCTCCCGGTGAGGGTAGAAGAGACTTTTTAGCTGTGGCAAGCGGCTCTTCTAGGAGGACACTCCAAAATTAAACCAATGCTCTCTAGTTTTGGGTAGTGCCATAGCCTCTGTACTATGGTCTTCCACTGTCTTGGGATAGAGTTTT
Source organism: Palaemon carinicauda (assembly GCF_036898095.1). Taxonomy (NCBI): domain Eukaryota; kingdom Metazoa; phylum Arthropoda; class Malacostraca; order Decapoda; family Palaemonidae; genus Palaemon; species Palaemon carinicauda. Next base: position 60,237,765 of record NC_090726.1, on the reverse strand, counting down.
CTTACTTGAGGATACACACGGACACACTTTTCTATCCCTAAACTTTCTTTCCTCACTGGTCTAGTTTCCCTGTTGGCGCCCTTGGGCTTATAGAATTCTGCTTTACCAGCTAGAGTAGTAGCTTAGCAAGTAATAATAATAATAATAATAATAATAATAATAATAATAATAATAATAATAATAACAATAATGATAATAATAATAATAATATTAAAAATAATAATAATGATAATAATAATAATAATAATAATAATAATAATAATAATAATAATAATAATAATAATAATAATAACTCATTTGTAATATTGGTAAAGATTGATAAAGGTTTAAAGCTCACTCATG
>NC_090726.1:60224923-60232423 GCF_036898095.1 Palaemon carinicauda | reverse complement strand
ATTTTCAACATAGTCAACCAAACAGAAGTTCGTGATGCCAGCGTACATTTGGTATACTGTATATTCAAAATATACACTCTATGGAAAATGGAATAATTACTCAAAAGTGTCACTATTTGTGAATTGTATATTTTATTGACACTGTTGAGTAAGTACTGCATTTTTTATTTAGTTTATAATTTGAATACATATCGAATGTACGCTGGCATCACGAACTTCTGTTAAGTTGACTATGTTGACGATGTCAGTTCCAGGAAGTTTAGTGAGGAAACCAAGCTAGTTTTTTGTTTAGAACCCCTTCCCCCTTGCTCAACATATCTTGCCATTTGTTGCTTTCCCAGCATTTAAGAAGAGGAGAGCTGCAGGACTGCATAATTTAGGAGTAAATGGACAGCGTGGTCTTGTGAACGAATACGTAAAAAAAAAAAAAAAAAAAAAATCAATTTTTGGTGGAACAAGCCATAGTAAATTTCTAACTACCCTTGAGTAATTATACATCAAACGGCTGGTTGCGTCTTTGACCTACAACGCTTTCGCTTCTCTTTCCTTAACATAACTGAACTCGTAGGTGGGTATCTTATTTTGCCATTCGTTCTTCACCTTCTCCTGTGTATGGTTTGGTGAGCACTGGATCTTTTATGTTTTCGGTTTTTTACCATATTTTTTTTTTTTAATTCGGTAATGTTTATACCATTTTAATGTTCTTTTACTTTGTTTAGAAAATTATTGTGTAAATTTTGATTATTTTATATTTGTAATTGTTACAGATTCAGAATGAACATGGTAATGTTCGAAACGTTTCAAATTTATTATGACCTTTTAATGATGCTTTTGGACCTCGGTGCACACCATGTAGTAACTTCACTTGTAATCCTTATATATAAACATATGTATATATATATATATATATATATATATATATATATATATATATATATATAATGTATTTGTTTATGTATATATATATATATATATATATATATATACATATATATATATATATATATATTTATGTATATACATATACAGTATGTATACATATATATAGATATATATGTCTATGTATATATATATATATATATATATATATATTATATACAGTATATAAAGATTATTATTATTATTGTTGTTATTGTTATTTTTATTATTTTTAAAAAGTTAAAAACGTCTAGGATGCCAGCCTATCCGATTTAATGGAATACAGTTCTAAGGGGTCTGTAATTATGTGGCTTGTAGACCCCAAGGTGGACCTTGATCAAAATGGAAATAGTGGTGTTAGCTTTCTTGATGCAAATTACATATATCATTAAATATTCTCTAAGTTCCTTGCACAATGTTTGTATAGGGAACACACGCGCACACACATACAGACTTAGCTTAATATACACACACACACACACACACACACATATATATATATATATATATATATATATATATATATATATATATACATACATATATATATATATATATATATATATATATGTATATATACATATATATATACATATATATATACATATATATATATATATATATATATATATATATATATATATATATGTATATATACATATATATATACATATATATATACATATATATATATATATATATATATATATATATATATATATAATTATATATATATATATATATATATATATATATAATTATATATATATACATATATATATATATATATATATATATATATATAATTATATATATATATATATATATATATATATATATATATAATTATATATATATACATATATATATATATATATATAATTATATATATATACATATATATATATATATATAATTATATATATACATACATACATATATATATATATATATATATATATATATATATATAATTGCATTTAATATATATATATATATATATATATATATATATATATATATATATATATATATACACATATATATATATATATAAAAGACTTGGGTAGCCCTGTGTCAAGTAACCTCGTTCCCATATCAGCGAACACTCACCCTCATTCAACATCCCATGCTATCGTGATGTCAACACCTCACTGTTGTGCTGCTGAGTTGCCAAGCCAACTTTTTCTTTTACAACTGAGAAAAAGATTATAGTCATTCTTTGTTTTCACCTTCTACTGAAACTTATCGATTTCTTGAGTCCTTGGCATTCTTCTGAGTATAATTCTGGAAATTGATTCAATCCTGGAAAATAATACCCTGATTAATTTTCTACAAAATCATGAGGATCAAGAAAGTTATAGATGCGTCTTGTAATTCACTGTGTCCAACCTCCCTAGTAAAATGTATTGGGGCATTTAACCCAAATTTAGAGAAATCGTATATTTTAAAAGTAACAGAGAATCTACATGCTTATTTGAAATTAAGTTATAATAATCTTGCTCGTTATTCATGTCTTTACAAGAAGGTAACAAATAAAACAAAGTGAAAAAAATTACTAATAGAATTATAGAGAATTAAATTAGCTATTGCTTGTGATATTGTTACAATTTAGAGGGATTTTTTGGGTCAAATATCATCCATTATGTTTCCAACAGATAAGTCTGGTTGATTTCATTTCCTTCCACAGACATTTAGAACACTGAATTTTTCCGTCGATATAATTTTTCAGTTACTGTATATCTTTTTATAAACATTCTCAATGATAAAATTGGAAATTTTCTTTATTAAACGTTTCAAAAAACTATCTGCAATTATGATACATTACGGAAGTTTCTTATTGGAGACTCAAATATAAAAAAAAAAGCTTAATTAGTTATACAAGAGATTACAGAACATTGAACTTCCAAAATTTCTATAATGATTTTCAGATATGTATCAAAGACACGTCTCAAATTTAAAGACGCATTTTTTATTTGCATATCTATCTGAGGAAATTCAGTTAAATTCGAGCTTTTAATTCATTTATTTGGTACACAAAAACATAACTGCTTGATATTATGCAGTTCAATTCAAATACAGCTGATTACAAAACACGAAAGCCTGAAATTACATAGTTTCAAATCAAGGGCATAAATTATATTTTAATTAGGCCTAAATTATTTTTTTTTTAATAGATGTCCTAAATTACATTATTTTTAATAAACAGCTTAAATTAAATTTTTTTTATAACAGACGGCCTAAATTACATTTATTTTTAACAGACCGCCTAATTACATCTTGTTAAATATACGGCATAATTTGGCTAATATCTTTTAATTTGTGTCTAAATTACATAGTTCTTTTAGATATAGGGCCTAAATTACATCATTTTGAATAGAAGGACTAATATACAGTTGATGAAATCGAATCTTGAGCGAAAACACAAAAGCACCCAGAATTCCGGAGTCAAATTAATCCTCCAATTTAGTCCATGTAACTTTGGTGCTTAATTCAGGGTATTAAATATTCAGCGAGATCCTTCTCTTTTCATACAAAGAAAGCAGTATTTATCTAAATAGAAATTACAACAAAGACGAAAGATCTTCATGAAGAAAACTACTCGTGGTGTATTTTGTCAGTATACTAGGATTCATCTGTAGAGTCTGTGCAATCCACTTAAACCATGAATATATTTAGAGAGGCTATCAATACTCCTACTATTAATAGGATCTTTGCTCAGCACTGGTTCCTTCGTACCATAAGGTCATCAGCAGTATTTATAGATCAATGTTGATTTCGGAGAAATGTCCAATAGAAACATCATTTGTCTCACGATGGATTCAAAGTTTTAAAATACATTTTCCTTGAAATGTTTAGCGTTTTTTTTTTTTTTTTTTTGGCTGTATATAAAGACCTTTCATTTTTCAATTAACACAATGATGCAGTTAATACCACATTATATCTTATTATAAGTGCCACCTTTTAAAAAGTTTCCAATAATATATGGTGATAAAAATTATAAATAAAATCCTTTTTTTTTCACATAGTGAGACCATTTGAGCTGTATGCGAGATTAACTTAGAGATATAAAAAAGTCGAGGTTCCTATCGAGGATGTCTCTTGGTGCCTTCATTAGGCCTCGATTGTGAAGAGCGTATTAAAGGTCGCTCATGAACGCCAGGGGAAAGGCTCAGTGTCAATGCCCTAGCAAAACTTAAGGACCTAGAGAGTGACCATATATACATATGATCAGCACCGAAGGCGGTAGTCTACATAAAGAAAGTTAAAAGATAATGTGTATATGTAGAAATGCTATACTGCTTCGTCCGCATTTCTACATGTAAACATTTCCTTTTAATTTTCCTTATGTAGACTACCATATCTTAAGTAATGTTCGTACTATGAAAGATGACATCTGTAATATACAGGTGCAGATATATATATATATACATATATATATATATATATATATATATATATATATATATATACACATACACATATATACAGCATATATATATATATATATATATATATATATATATATATATATATATATATATATATAGCATGTTTATATATGCATATATACACTATATTTTATGTATGTATATATAAGGACAGCATCATCAGCATACTCTAGGTATCAGTATATATATATATATATATATATATATATATATATATATATATATATATATATATATATATATGTGTGTGTGTGTGTGTGTGTATATATATATATATATATATATATATATATATATATATATATATATATATATATTTACACTATATTTGTATGTACATATAAGTAGGGCTAAGAAATAATATGTGGCTGAGAGGGGAAGGAAGACTGGGTGCTGTTCAATGAGCGTGGATAACATCAAGCAGGTTAAACCATTCAAGTACCTTGGGTCCTGTGTGATAGATAATGCAGGTATGAGCTCAGAAATTAACTACAGCATACAATGCACTTCGATGAACTGGGGAAGAATATCGGGAATATTATGGGATAAGAGAGTTACGCAAAGGTAAAAGGACGGGCAAGAATTGCCCCTCCGTTACGAAAGACAGTAAGAAGTTACACTGATAACAGCAATACAGATCTAATTGATCTCGAGATGGCACAGTTGGAATTGGCATCCGCTTGTTGACGGACCGCCACTAGGGTAGCAAGCTGGTTCACTCAGTCGTTGGAGGGTGACATAGCGAGCCATGATTGGTGGATTCTGCTCGAAGACGATCTCCTGGCCTGGCAAAGACGGACCAGGGAAGAATCCGAAGAACTGATACTCGGGGAAGTTGGCTTCGGTCTTGTTTTCAACCCCAACGCGAGCTTCGATGTCGTAAAAATATTCAGCCCAGGAATTAACCTGTAGGACGATGAATATACGATGGATTAGCTTCAAGCTGTGTAAATCTAGTTTGATGTAAGGATTGTAGTCGTCTGAGCTGTAGTAACAGTTGGCTAGGCTTTTGTCATAGAATCCATCGACCAAATTTCCCAACACTCTGCTAGCCACTTGTGTTGGGGCTCCTTCGATTCCCGCTCCGAGGGCGTAGTCGTTGGTTTTGGTAGAGTAGCAGGTGACTCCATCGACGGGGTTCGATTCCTCGTACCCGCCCACCACATACATGTCGTAGAAATGACAAATTGAAGTCGAAGTAGGATCAAAGCACCAAAGATTACACCAGCTCAGTTCCAGGCACGATAAACAACAGGCGTGTTGCGACATCCGAATAGAATTACACAAAGGCATCGTCTTTAATACGTGTTGGTTATTTACAACCAGGGCACGTGAGTGAGACATGTACACATACCGAAAAAGACCTCCTATGGTTGTAACTTTCGTCATGTGAGACATTAGCAGTAATGCAACCATCAATAAAATCTCTTTCTTTTGCATTGTGCTTCTAAAATGTTATTGTGTAACTGGAAGAAAGTCAATAAGGTTTTTGAAAGACGCGCGTACTAGATGGAGAATTTCACGACAAAAGAAAACGCTTCACACTTCCAAATGTGTCAAATGAATAGTCCACCTCTTAGTCCTACAAGAAGCCAACGAACAATTAGGCACTTTAATCCATTTAGTGAACGCATTTGCGCCTCAACAATGAGTAAATTACATGCGTGTTGCAATTTTGAATCGGTAGCATGTCCCTTAACATAAGTATAGCTAATTGCAGGTTATGATAGAGCCTAATGGATATAATGAGCAGGTGATGTGGTACTTCCGAAATCGTTTGTAAGTGAGAGCATTAAGCGATGAAGATCAATTTCATACTGAATATTTCAAGGGTTTTTTTTTTTTCTCTCTCCTATTCCAATCTTCATCTATTTCATGAAATTATAATTTATGTACTCTTGTTGACAATACAACGTTACACTTTTAGTTCTGAACTCATCTTTCATTTTCTAATTCATATATCAATTATTTAAACATTCCAGATTTCAGGTTCCGCGTCTCTCACTCGCTTCCACATCACAAGCAAAACTTTCAATCTTAGGTTTCCTTGTCTTTAGTCGGCCTACATGGTTAATTTTATCTTCGTGTGGTTCTTTGATGAATTCTGAGATTATTTATATTTCGGAGGTTATATCCGCCTGTGCAAAAGATACACTGTATAATTCCTACATCAACGTTTATGAGCCACCTTATCGAAATTTTGACGGTTTTTTACCATATAACATTGATGTGAAAGCTAACACTTCAGGCAAAGTGTACAAACCAAGTCTAACCTTTCTTTAAGGGAATCAACAAATTTTTCGATGGAATAACTCCAGACATGTGGCACCGTATCAAGTTGTGACTCCTGGATGAGTTTTAGCAAAGTCTGGAAGTGTTTGTCAGGGCAATTAATAAAAGCTAATTAAAGGGTTGTGGTGGCCAATGCGGTAATATCCCTGACTGATGAACGCCAGAATGGGGTTCGAGTCCCGCTCAAACTGGTTAGTTCCTTTGGGTATCTGCAACCTTACCATCCTTGTGAGAAAAGGATGGGGGGTTTGGGGGAGCCTATAGGTCTATCTGCTGAGTCATCAGCAGTCATTGCCTGGCCCTTCTTGGTCCTAGCTTGGGTGGAGAGGGGGCTTGGCCGCTGATAATGTGTAATATGGTCAGTCTCTAGGGCATTGTCCTGCTTGCCAGGGCAATGTCACTGTCCCTTGCCTCTGCCATTCATGAGTGACATTTAAACCTTTAAAAAGCGTGAGAACTCACTAAGCGAAGACAAGTATTGCCAACCCAGGGTGTTATCAACTTCTACGTAGTCCTTGTTACTTCTTGCCAGATCACTTTATATCGCGTCCCTGGAATGGTCTTCGCTCCTCACTTCTAGCAAGCGGTAAATGGATGTGCTGTGCACGCTCCCTACCTGGGTCACTATTAAAGGTTGGCGATACTTGTCTCCATTAAATAAACTCGCGTTGTGATTGCTTGAGGCAAACCCTTCCAGTCTTCGCTAATATGCTTCCCGGGTATCGTCATGAAAATCACAGAAAAGATATGGATCACTATTAATCCTTTTTATAGAACCTTTCTATTATTTGTTGCTAAAGTCGTCCTGAAGCGTATATCAGAATGAGCACTAAGTCTA
>NC_090726.1:60197423-60214923 GCF_036898095.1 Palaemon carinicauda | reverse complement strand
CATAGTAAAGTTTACAGAGGTGATAAGAGTGTCACGACTGAGTTAGTGTGGGCACGTGTTGAGGATGGATGGTAGAGATGGGATGGGAGGGCTTGGTAGGAATCTTTTTTAGGGGTTGGGTGAAGAGGATGCCTTTGATAGAAAGCATTGGAGAAGGCGCATTAGGCAACCGACCCCTTAATGTAGGGATAATACTGGGAAAGATGAAGATATGAGTTTTGGTGCAAAGTTGTATGTGCATTTCCCAAATTGGACCCTCATAAAGGGAAGGGTTTTGGGGTTGATTATCATTTTCTAAGGTGGTGGCTGGTTTGAAATATGGTTTCCCCGGGAAGTATCATAGAACGTAGAATGCCTATTGTGTTCCTCAGAACACTTACCAACCAACAGAGACCAATATTCTGAGAAATAAGTTGCATTATGTCGATAACTCTAGATGGTTCCATGGTTCTAGTAAGCCCCTTTTTATTATCATCCCTCTTCTTCTTCTTCTTCTTCTTTGTCTGCATTAGGTCTCCGAGGTTCTCTCTATTATCATGCCATTATACTCTATTTCAAATAATACATTAATATCAGAACTACTTCTTTTGTAAATTATTTATCTCTTATTTCTTTTCCTCACTGGGTTATTTTTCCATGTTTAAAGGTTTAAAGACCACTCATGAATGGCAGAAGCCAGGGACAGTGACATTGCCTTAGCAAGCAGGACAATGCCCTTGAGACTGCCCATATATACATATGATCAGCGCCCAAGCCCCCTCTCCATCCAAGCTAGGACCAAGGAGGGCCAGGCAATGGCTGCTGATGACTCAGCAGATAGACCTATAGGCTCCCCCAAAATTCCCATCCTTAGCTCACAAAGATGGTGAGATTGCAGCAACCAAAGAAACTAACATGTTTGAGCTGGATTCGAACCCCAGTCTGGCGTTCACCACGTCAACTACCACAGCTATTACTAGCTAAGCTAAAGCTCTAGTCGGATTTTTTTTTTAATCTTTCATTAAACTCAAATTCTAAAGATCCTTTATGAGAGATCATAGTTCCTAAATATTTAAACCATTACGCCTCATTAATCCTTTCTCCTTTCAATGATATTTCATCTTCCATTGTATATTCCATTCTCATCATCTCTGGCTTTCTTTTATTTATCTTGAGCCCGACCTCGAGTGATATTTCATGCATCCTTAAAATGAAAATTTTGTCAGTAAAACTTCTACCTTTTCTAAATCCTGCCTGTTCATCTCTAAGCGTTTAATCCATCTTTCTCTCAGGTTTCTTTAGGATAAGCAGACTATATACTTTAATGACAACTGGCGTAAGTGTGATGCCTCTATAATTATTAGAATCAGTCAGATCTTTTTTTTTTTTCACCATTCTGACCATCACTCCTAGTTCCCATTGATCAGGTTTGCCTCTTTACACCACATTCTACAAAATAATCTTGTAAATAATCTTGGAGTCACTTCATGTTCGGCCAGTATCATCTCTGCAGTTATTTCATCGTATCTAGGGGCTTTTCATCTCTTTAATTTCTAAATGACTTCAGACACACTGAATTCAATCATGGGTACATCAAGGTCTTCCTCATCTTCAGGTGCATCAATAAATTATTCCCTTCATATCTTCTATTCATTACCCCCACTAAGGTGTTCCATCCAAAGATGCCTTTCTTCATTTGCTGCTGTTATAACAGATCCCTCTCTCTTTCTGATGGATATATGCTTCTTTTTCTTGGTTCCCGTAGAGATATCATTAATTCTATGAGCAATTCTTACACCATATATAGCCTATCCCTGAATTCATAGCTTGGTCAGCCTCATCTGCTTCCCTGTCTTAATATTCTCTCCAGTCATTCCTGGCTTTTCTTTTGACCTTACTATCAACACTTGAATACTTAGCATTCTCTAGCATATATATATATATATATATATATATATATATATATATATATATATATATATATATATATATATATACTAGCGGATCCAGTGGGGTTACTGGGGGTCACGACACCCACCCTTTTTTAAGAAAAAGAGGCCTGTCTGTTAAAGTTGGGGTTTTCAAGAAAAAAAGTTTGACTGTTAAATTTGGTGGTTTCAATAAAGTTTGGCTATTAAACTTAGGATTTTCAAGAATAAAAGTTTGACTGTTAAACTCGGCATACTGGTGGAAACTATTTATTTTGTTAGTTATCCTTTAGGTTTCATTCTTTAATTAAGTTATTTTGTTTTTTACAATTTTTCCCTCGGCGGTGTTCTTGCTCAAAAGTCAAAAACTATTTATGATTCAACATTTGAAAGTAAATCTATAATAGTAATGAGCATTAGTGTTAAACCCATTTCAATCACAAATATGTAAAGTGGGTCAATATGAACTCTTATCGCCTTCAGTTGACAAATTGTTAAGTTTATTTTCTTATTGTATTAACTCATACACAGCCGTCTGACAATAATTAATCCCATCATTTCTTTATTCTCAACCCATATTTCATTTGAAATCATAAACTAGTTATGGATGAATGCATGAAAGTTTCGTATATAGTGATATTATCATAAATGGCCCTTTGTTGAAATTCTCTGAATTGTTTATCATGCGCAATAGACAAGGATAAGTGCAACAGCATTACACACACACACACACATACACACACACACACACACATATATATATATATATATATATATATATATATATATAATTATATGGTTAGTGATGAGATGTATTATAAGTTCATATATCTTATGTATATTATTTCCTTTAACTCTGCAGTTGATGCTTGAAAATATATTATAGTTACATTACTTGCAAAGGAGTGAAAGAGTCTCTTCTACCCTTACCAAGAAGAAAGTAGTCACTGAACAATTATATTGCAGTAGTTAACCCTTTAAACGATGATGATGATGATGGTGATATGTATATATATATATATATATGTATATATATATATATATATAGATATAGATATAGATATAGATATAGATATAGATATAGATATATATATATATATATATATATATATATATATATATATATATATGCTGTTATATATACATATATATATATATATATATATATATATATATATATATATATATATATATATATATATATATACAGTATATATACATATATATATATGTATATATATATATATATATATATATATATATATATATATATATATATAATCATCTGCCCTTACTAATCCTCTATAGGGCAAAGGCTTCAGCCATGTCCCTTAATTCCTGTATGTTTATGGTATTTTCATGCCAGAATATACCTGCAAATTTTCTTAGCTCGTCAGTCCATCGTCTTTTCTTCCTTCTCCTACTTATTTTGTAATATCTCTGAACCAAGTCTGTTATTCTTAATGTCCATCTATTATATGTCATTCTTAAATGCCCATGCCCATGACTATTTCTTTTTCTTACATGCTTTTAAAATATCCTCTATGTTAGTTTGCTCTCGTTTCCTTGTCACTCTTTTTAAGTCTCTTTTTTGTTAATACTATCATTATTCTTTCCATAGATCTTTGAGTTGTAACTGGCATATCCTCCAAGACTTTTGTAAGGCTCCTCCAAGTTTCTGATGCTTAAGGTAATACTGCTAGGACCATCTGGTGAAATATTTTTGTTTTTAGAGAAAGTAGCATTTTAATTTTCATAACACTATTTTCTTTACCAAAAGCTTTCCATGTTATGCTTATACCTTCCTCTTAACCTTCTACTTCCCTGTTCGAAAAACCAGCCACCCTACAACCATTTTACCCCCTCGGATGTATTCTACATCCCTCAACCCTCTCCTTCTCCTTATGACCCTGTCTCTTCCGCTCCTTGCACTTCCTCTATCACTCATTATCCACCTCTTCCTCAGCAAAATCCCCATCAATCAAGACCTCAATTTCCTTTTGCAACCCAGTGTTCTAGAGCCAGCCATCACAACATTTATTCAGAGCATAATTCCAGGTCTTGTTATAGATGAAACATTAAGATCAGCTACCAAGCACATCTGTGAGACCCTCTCTCGTGCCTTTCAGCAATAATATTCGCGAATTCGGACAGTGATTTGAGCCTACCTCCTTCCCTTTACCACAGGCATATAATTACCTCAGTTTTTTAACATGGAATTTTGCAGGCATTAGAACTGAATTCGCTCTCCTGCAGTCTCAAGTAGCTGAGCAAAAACCTCATATCATCCTCTTGCAGGAAACCTTGCTTAGAGAACACTGTTTTTTCACCTTTGCCAATTATGAAGTTTACAGAACGCATTACACTGACACTTGTCGTGGATTACTCACACTTGTTAAGAACACCATTCCTTCTAGAAGAATTAACAACATTGATTGCCACGAAGTAAATACACTTAGTATTCATATCACCCTTTCAAACACACTACATTCACAGTAAACAACATTTACAAAAAGCCTGCAAGTGTAATTGATGCCAATCTTCTTTGTGCAACAGCTGAAGTTCAGGATACCATTTTTTCCAGGTGACTTCAATGCCCATCATGCCTTCCTTAAGTCACCCCCCCCCCCCCCCCCCAAATACTACCAGCAATCGTCCCTTTTCTTTGCTTGACGAATTTCCTGGTGTGAAACTCCTTAACAATGTAAATATTCCTACTCATATTGCTGGGGGACGTCTGGATCTCACACTCGCCTCCCGCAACCTTTACAATGATTCCACATGGGACCTGCATCCAGCGCTCACCAACAATCACTATGGCATTAATTTCTCTACTCAGATAAAGAAATTGCCTGACCCTCTTCCTCATCCAAGGAGTTGGCACCCTGATTTTGCAAAATGGGATCTGTTTGAGCAGCACATGACTTCATTGACTGATGTTTATTCTGCTAATCCTCCTGAAGACCCGGATATTATCCAATAGAACCTAAATTCTCAGCTTAATGAGGCCGCTGCCTCCTCAATGACAAAGAAAAAGTCCTTCACTAAGTATCACAAGGATGCCTAGTACTATAACCCCCGGATAAAAGCTATGAGCAAACGACTAAATCGCATCATAAAACTATATAGAAGACACAGCACCGCCGCTCTTCATCTAAACCTTCAAAGAAAAGCAATTCACTCAGTTCAGGTCGCAGATGAAGTCAAAAGAGAGAAATGGTTAGACTGGTGTGCTGAAGTCAACTCATTCACTTCCTTAAGAAAAATCTGGCAAACGACCCACTACAAGGGTTTCTCACCCAGATCCTCCAGTTGAGGCTCTCCAAATAGCCCACGAATATGCTAATCGTTCTAAGTCTATTAACCTCTCTCCTGGCGCTAGACAAAGGCTACGGGTCTTTTTCCCTATTAGAATGACTATGATCACTGCTGCATGTGACATGCCTGATGACACGGATGTTCCATATACTATGGATGAACTTTATGTTGCCCTTTCAAAAACTAAGGACACTGCTCTAGGTGCTGACCTTATCACCTATAGCATGCTCAAACGCATGGTTGACTCTACCAAGAAGAATATCTCCTACTCATTAACAAAACTCACATTGACTGAGTTCAACCCATGCTTTGGAGGCAACAGGAGACCCAACCTGTTCCTAAACCAAAAGAGGAAAATTCATTCAGACCTATAGCTTTGATTAATTATACAGGAAAGGTTGCGGAAAGAATGGTCCTAAACCGACTTTTATGGAAGGTTGGCCCCTACACCATAGGTTGTTTGCTTTCACTAAAGGTGTTGGCACTCATGAATGCATTACTGACCTCATGACGACAGTCAACAATGAAAAATCCCTAGTAGTATTGCTCGATCTTGAAAAAGCTTTTGAACTTGCCAGTACACCTGCCATACTATTCTCTCGCGTTCGCAAGAGAGTTAGAGGTCGCCTTCTTTCCTGGGTTCACAAATATACACAAGATCGGGTAGCTAGGGTCACTTTTCAAGGGGCCACTTCTTTTTTCCTTCCTCAGGAAAACAGTACTCCTCAAAGGGGAATCCTCAGCCGTTTCCTATTTAATATCCTCGTGGAAAACCTTGTACCAACCGTGTGTCACACGATCGTACATAGATTATTTTGTATATATTATGCTTGTATCTGCGCTCTTCCCTCGCACTAAAAAGAACCAGAATAAGCATGTCTGCGTTTTTCCTCTCTAACATTGTCTGTTTCTCGAACATGAAAATTCCTGTTGCCTTGAGGTTTTGTATATAAAGGAGAGTGTTCTTTAATAAAGTTACTCAGTTGATTGCATCCCGCCTTTGAGTCATAACCTTCTCTCGGCCGTCACATTGGTGGTCACTCCGGGGTCACCAATGTGACGGCCGAGAGAAGGTTATGACTCAAAGGCGGGATGCAATCAACTGAGTAAATTTATTAAAGAACACTCTCCTTTATATACAAAACCTCAAGGCAACAGGAATTTTCATGTTCGAGAAACAGACAATGTTAGAGAGGAAAAACGCAGACATGCTTATTCTGGTTCTTTTTAGTGCGAGGGAAGAGCGCAGATACAAGCATAATATATACAAAATAATCTATGTACGATCGTGTGACACACGGTTGGTACAACCTTCTCCTACTTGCCCTTCCTTGGGGGATTGAATTGTTCATCTATGCCGATGACATCTGTGTAGTATGTCTTTATTTCGTTCCTCAAAAATCTCAAAAAATGCAAAGAGCTTTTAATATCATTGCCCACGAATATAAGGAACTCTGTCTCAAAATCAACCCTCATAAAACCTAGGCAATGGCCATTAAGTACATTGAACCTCCATCCCCTCTCACTCTTGAAAACAATTCCATTGAATGGGTTCTAAATTGTACCTAATTAGGAGTTAATACTAATTCTAAACTTCTTCCCCATTCTCAAGTTAAGATACTTAAACATAAAGTTAACTCTCGTTTGGCTGCTATGAAAAGAATTACTTCTCTACACAAAGGAGCTTCTTACCATTTATTGAGACAGTTCTATGTGCAAGCTGTAAGATCACAGGCTGAATAGGCTGCCCCTGTACTCCCCCCCCCCCACCCTCTAATCTTCTCTCATTATTTGAAGTCATTCAAAATAATGCTATGCGTTTAATCACAGGTTCCCCTATGTGGACAAGACTCCATTTTCTCAGGCAAGAAATCAACCTGTGGCCTCTTGCAGATAGAATTAATATTCGCCTTTGCTGCATCATTTTTAAAACTTTGAAAACCAATAGGAATTCCCCACTTAAAACCAAAGTGTCCAGACTCATAAATTTACATGAAGACCTCGACCCCCCAAATATCTATGTTGGTAACCTCATTCAGATTATCAGAAAGTTGAATATGCAACAAGTTGCTCTCTCTATTAAACATGATAAATTTATTGAAAATTATGTCCCTCCAGCTCCCTGGACTCCCAATTCAGTTGAGATTAATTTTCCTGTTCTCCTAGCCTTTAAAGCTCAATGCACCCTTCAGCAGAAAAAAAAACTGCTACTCAAAACTCTATTAGTAATACAAGGTCCACAAATGTCTACTTTACTGACGGCTCTGTTGACAGGAACATTCCTGTTGCAGGCTCTGCTGTATATTCCAGCTCTTTTGCCAATAACTGGAGGCTCTCTGACAATTCCTCGACCTTCAGACTGAACTCTTTGCTATTGGAAAAGCTTTGGAATACTCCCTTTCTAAATTTGGTAATGCCACTATTCACACTGACTGTAGAGGAGCCATTCAGGCTAATCAAAATAATAAAAACACTGAAAATTTCCTTCTTATCAGTAGCATAAAAGCTTTTGCTACACCCCATGCCCAAAGGAACAGAAAAATCCCTCTTAATTGGATCTCTAGCCATATAGGTATTCATGGAAATAAGGAGGCAGACCGCCTTGCAAATAATACCTTACGATGTGCTACTGTAAATATAACCTTCAAAACCCTCTCTTAAACAAATTAAAAAGTAATGTCTGATTATTGTCACTCACAAAAGAAAATTTTAATCCAACAGGTGCTGCATGCTGGTTACCGATCTGCTGCGTGGTATACCGATGTCCCCAACTTATACCCTCATGATATCTTTAAAACTGCTAATAGAAGACTATCTGTTATCATTCACAGGCTCCGGCTGGGCTATCTTTGCTGCTGGGAGATCATCAACATTGAAAATAGACCCTGTAAATTTTGTAATCTTCCCACAGGAGCTGGACCCTTGTCACATTATCTTCTTAACTACAGTGAAACCACACGGTCCCCACCTCTTCGTCAATCTCTAACTCTTCCTCCCCTTTACACAGATGAACAAGTCGACATATATGGGAAAACATGCACACTTTTTCTGCCTTCTTCTGCCTATCCTCCTCCCACATAAGTGGTAAATCAGTAAATACACCTTAACTTCATCTAATTTGCCTTCTTATAATGTAATTAAAATTCCCTTTGCTCAATCTACAACTTTATTCATGAATAGACCTAGGGTTAAATTGCTATACGCACATACACCAACATATGACTAGGTTAAAGTCTAAGGACTTTATTCTCTACATTTCACTTACTCCTATGGCTACTCTCTCCCTATCCCTCCAGTATAGTATAGTCAATTTTAATTATCTATTCACGCAAGCTCAAATTTAGCATAGTCAAAAAGACCCCTCATTCCATTGTATTATCGCAAACTCAAGATTTTTCATAGCCTAAGGATCTCCTCACTCACTGTCTGAGACCCACATAAACTTATTACTTTGATCAGCTTCAATGGTATTCCTAAATCGTTTAAAATCGTTTCATAAGGTCTAACACATTCTCATTCAACTTTGGAACCTATCCCCTATCCGGCAAGGATAGTCTCCTATCCCACACAGCACACATACCTCACCTCTCCCTTCCCCATTATCTTATTACATAAGCACACTCTACACTGCACAGCAACAGTATCGTAACCAATAAGGTTAATCCGAGGTACTATTATTGCTCGCTGAAAAGCAAAATCTCTATCCTCCCTATCCTTCCTTACCCTATCCCACACGGCGTCCTATTCTCCCTAATGCAAACCCATAAATTAGGGAATTATGACATATATTTTCTTTTCTTATTCTATATAACTCTGTGACATCGATTATATCTCTCAATATAAAAATTCCTTCTATCACTTTCGTGCTTAAGCTATAAATACCTCTCTTCCTTATCCTAGATATCCTCTTTCACACCGCTAATCCCACTATGCTCCTTTTGCGTTAACAAGAATATTAATATTAACATACTAATATATAAGTTAAGGCAAAATCTGTGTAGATGACTTGCAATATGAAAACCCTGTCCTACCTCGCGCACGCTATCTCCAACCCTCCCCCTCTCAATACCCTACCTCCATCCCTGGAACACCTTATTCCCTCACATTCATTGGCGCTGCACTGTCTGGCGTTCGCCTCTCATCAAACACGCAACCCCTCTTGCCCTCGTCGTCCGTCGGCCTGCTGGCGACCGCCTCCTCTCCCCCCCCCCCCCCCCCCCAACACACACACATACACCCACCATGCACCTTTCGGTCACCTCCCGACACTCTCCATGCACATGCTTCCCCTCAATCCCCATCCCTACTCAGTGGCGTAGCTAAGGGTGGCCATGGGTATGCACGTGCCTACTCATGAGAATACTGTGCCCACCCAGGTGCCCACTCACTGGCCACAGCCCAGCTAACGCATCTCAATTGACAAAATGTTTTCATATATGATAAATGTTTTTCATCAGCAGAAAAATGTCTCATGAGAGGTGATAGAATAATATTCATAGTATCATAAAGTGTTATCAGTTGCGCATCTCATTACAATAGGTTTATTTTTAGAGATAGATATTGCCTTTCGTTTTGCATGACTGTTTTTTTATATCTGGAATGAAAAATGCTTGGGAGTATTTACAAATGAACTCTTACAACAACAAAATCTTTTACATATCCATGAATGTACAGTATGCGTATGCATATATATATATATATATATATATATATATATATATATATATATATATATATACATATATATATATATATATATATATATATATATATATATATGTATATACAGACACATAAATATATGTGTGCGTGTGTGTGAGTATTTATCTATGTATCCCTATATAACGGTAAACATATTGCATCAGCAAAATCTCTCATTCCCCGTGTTCCTGAATACAGATATATATATATATATATATATATATATATATATATATATATATATATATATATATATATATATGTATATATATATATGTATATATATATATTTATATATATATGTATATATGTATATATATATATATATGTATATATAATATATATATATAAATATATATAAGTATATATATAAATATATATATATATATATATATATATATAATATATATATAATATATATATATAAATATATATAAGTATATATATAAATATATATATATATGTATATATATATATATATATATATATACATTCTTACGAAGCTGGTCTAGTGTAGAGTAAAACGCAGTTGTTTATTCATGTATTTTATTTATGTTTTTATTTGTGAACTGAAGAAGTTAGCCAGTTCTTAAGATGAGTTCCTCTCATGTAGGTAAAAATTTGTTATGTAAATTACGTAAAACTTTCGTTGTTAATTCTATTGTATTCTTCATTCAAGTCAGTATATGTAAATTTACGTTATTTGCAAGAATTTACCTTTTATTTTCATATATTTGGTTACGAAGTCTTACGTAATTTGTTTGAGAGTGTTATGTGACCATACGAAATAGGAACAAGGGCATATGTAATGTACTTTTATATTTTTATGAGACATTGCGTCATGTTTCAGAGAAAATACGCAATTCTTATATGCCATTTGCTTTCGAAGATTCCCAAAAATCCTAGTATTAGGATGTTATCTTTATTTAGTTCGGGGGCAAAGGGTGGGCGGAGCTAGCAGACAGAGAGTCATCTCGCTGTGCGTTGGTATGCCTGAGAGTTGCCTGAAACCCCGGTTTGTCACTTGACATTTTTAACCTAGTTGATAACTCTGACGCCCTTAGGCCAACCCCCTACGCTTCCAGATCTCGGACCTAGAACATTTTGGAAGTAGCTAAGTCTTTTATAAAGGCGACCCCAGTGGTGCAGAAATCAAATAGAGAATCCCAGCCTTAAGTCTTGGCCATCTCCCCCTCTCTCTTTCATACGTAGCCCAGTGTATTGTTTTAAAAATGTTCGGTGAAATTTCAAAGTTTTGGTGTGATGGGTTTTTGGAAACAGTGATTATTTATAAAAATTCTCTTAGAGCTTTTGTAACTGGCCCTGTAATAACGTGAAAGGTATTTGCATTGTTATTTGGTTAACTATATTCATTGAGTGTTGTGTTAAGACTAATTAAATAGTGTGTAAAATTTTATTTCAAGTGAAACAAGTAATTGTATAAATTTCATAAGTATTATTTCTTTTGTCTTAGTCTAAGGTTTATTCAGATTTAATATTTCAAGTCAAGTGATTATATATAATTTTCTGATCGTAACCTTTTTGTCTTAATCTAAGTTTTGTTCAGACTTAATATTTCAAGTGATTTATTTGTTCTATGTAAATTCTTTTGAGAGTGTTGTAATTTATATAGAATACGTTTATTTTTGTAAAGAGTTTATTTTTCCAATCACCAGTGTTTAAATTAGTAATCGCTCGTACCCCTGTTAAAGAATCGTAGAAAGAAGTGGTTTTGAATAAGTCTTAAGAATATTTACCCAGTGTTGTTTTGGGTGTACTTACGAGACCTTTGGATATACAGTGTTTTATATATTGCTATCTGGGAGTTACATATTTGTCTCAGAGTTTGGGTATTAATATTTTCAAGTGTAACAGACTTAATGTAAAAACAAACAGGTGAGTTAGAACTAGTGAGGTAGTATAGCTTGCCAGCTGTAATATATATGTATATATATATATATATATATATATATATATATATATATATATATATATATATATATATATTTATATATATATATATATATATATATATTTATATATATATATATATATATATATATATATATATGTATATATATATATATATATATATATATATATATATATATATATAATGTTATAAGTTTTGTTCCCAGACACTGGACCATTGCATAATATACTTTTGGTGCCCAGACCCTTGGGATCGAGCAAGTCTGTTTTAAATATTGGAGATAATAGAGCCGTGTTTTGATTAAAGGTTTTGAACAATACTGTATTGATTGGATTTTGTGCATTATTAGGTTATATTTCTTTTGAGAGAGGTATTAAATATTGCTAAATTACAAGATGCTACAGTTTAATATACAAGAGTTTTTGAATAACCCAAATGTTCAGAAATTATCAGAAGCTAATGTAACTAAAGCTCAGCGGCTCTCTATTTTAATGGTATGTGGTGGCCATGCTACGAGTGGAATGATTAAAACCCAAATCAAGTGTCTAGCCTTAGAAGCATTGCTAAATTCAGGAAAGTTGTCGGAAGAAAATATTGTTGCAGCTCGTGAACTGTTGGAGGAGGCTGAGGAAAATTTTTTTAGCGAAGCAAGGACCAGATGAAACACAAACTGAAGGCATGAAAGCAGATAGGGATGTAGAGGCTGAGATTTAACAAATTGCAGCGGAGGAGAATTTGATCAAGTTGAAGATGATGACGGAAGAGAAAGAATAAGCATGAATCGCGAGACAAATGGAATTAAGGCGAGAAGAAGAAGAAGGAAAAGAAGCCAGAGAAGTCGCAAGACATACGAAGAGAATGGAAGAAAAGGAGAAGGAGGAGGCAAGAAAGATTACACGTTATGCACGGGAGTTGGAGCTGTTAAACACCCGTGCACAGTCGGCAACGCAGACAGAGGCAGCCCCTGCTATGCACGAACCAGTGTTTAATGTGTCGGATGCCCAGAGGTTAATTCCAAGGTTTACAGAAGAGGCTCCAGATGAGTTCTTCGATCATTTTGAAACGGTCGCAATGACGATGAAATGGCCAGAAGATAAATGGTCCTTGTTATTGCAGAGTGTATTGACTGGGAAGGGCCGTGGTGCTTATTTATCTTTATCTCAGGACCAGAGAAAGGAGTATCAAGAAATAAAGAGGAGCGTGCTGCCAGTGCATCAGATGACTACTGAATATTATAATGAAAGGTTTTGAAGTTTGAGGAAGGACGAGAAAATTACTTTCCTGGATTACGCTTATAAGGTACGACGATGTTTTAAGATAGAAAGAGGCTGCTAACGTGAGGGAGATGGCTGATTTAGAAGAATTGATAATACTAGAACAGCATCTACGAAGAATTCCTGAACATATTCGAACGTACTTGAGAGAGAGAGAGAGAGAGAGAGAGAGAGAGAGAGAGAGAGAGAGAGAGAGAGCTGAAGAAACTTGATAAAGCCACTTCGCTGAGTAAAGACTATAATATTATAATTTTGTAAACCCTCCTCAAGCATGAAGTTTCAACCGTTGTTCCGACCAAATGTCAAGTATTCGTCGAACTATGAAAACCAGTTCAGTAATAACTATGTGAACAAGTTTAACAGTTACAGCGAAAGTAGCACTGGTACTATCCCTAAGCAGAATGAGATAGTACCTCAGCAACAATCGTTGAATCATCCTCCTTCAAGTATCGTGAAAGACGTGCAGAAGGTTAATATTGTCTGTTTTAAGTGTGGCAAGAGAGGCCATATCAATAAGGAATGTTCGTCGAACCAACCGAAAGCAGTCGCCCAAGTGATTAAGGATAATTCAACTTCACAGAATGCGAACACAAAGAAATAATCCGGAAAGGTCGAAGAGGAAAATAAACCAGCCAACGTTTACACGACGAACAGAACAGACCCAAACAGCGTGGATACCTTTAAACCATGTATTTATGAAGGTATGTTAGCAGCAATAGACGGGAATGAGCGAACCCCGGTCAGGATATTGCGCAAGACAGGTTGTAACCATAGTGCAGTGGTACAAGGAGTACACCCGTTAGTGGAACAGTCTCTTACAGGAGACTCGGTTATTTTAAAGGGAATAGGTGAAAAATTTACCCCTATTTGCCGTTTGAAACTATCATGCGGGTTGGTGATAGGTAATTTTGACTTTGTAGTAAAGGATTCATTGGCTGTCGAAGGTGTAAACCAAAGACTATATACTGAAGGAAGATAGGAAGGCTCAAAATAGAATGTTAATACGCTAGTTGGCAACTCCAAAGTGAACACAATAGTTGGTTGCTCCGATTTCAGATGGCGTTGTAGGTATACATCGTTTGTCGTCTGTTTGTTTATATTCAGAATTTGACAGTTGACTCAAACGAAATCATGGCACCGTCAGTAAAGAAGTCACACAAGTGTGTTGTGTGCCATAAACAAAAAGAAACCGATCCTCATTCGGTATTTCACAGGTTCCCTAAGGACAAAGAATGGTGAGTTCAAACAGTATAATACATGCAGTATGTGCTGCTAATGAGTAAGCCCCACTGATATTGGATGTAAGATTAAGGCAAGGCATCCACAGTAAATCTCTTTTGTTTTTCATTTTTTGTTGGCTTGTATGCTACCTTATTTCTATTTCCAACCCCCTTTTGATTATTTGTGTGTGTGATACAATTTTGTGTTATTTTGATCCTTCTGATTGTACATTTATTAGTTTATAATACTAAACTATACATGAGTGCATCATGCTTTTCCATTTCAATGAAAAATAAAATACAATTGTGTTTTTATACACCTAATATCTCTCCATCTTACAGTGGCCTACAAACTGTAATTAAATGTATGCCTACACATAAGCATTTGTGGCTAAGTTTAACAAATCAGATATACAGTATGTTTTAATTTATTCGAATGTGGTAATGTATAGAACATTTAAAAATGGTTGTAATATACTGTACAATACTTAAATTTGCAAGAAAATTAACTAAATCATAAGAGATATAGCTATTGAATTTCTGAAAAATAAACTTAGAAACATAATTTGCAATTTAGTTACCTAAAATTTAAGAATATCATGAATATATGAGTAAAATAAACTGACATAGTAATGCAAATTATGAACAAATATGTCGCAAAATTTACAATCGAATTCCATCCTATATACCCGTAAGCATTACCGCTCTGAATGTTTGGTTGCTCGCTTAACAGGTGGAGCCATTCGTTTCCCATGGGAGTATCTGGCATCTTTTCATAGCACACTCATTTGTGTGTTAAAAGCCTGAGCCTTCCCATCTTCCTTCAGTATATAGTCTTTGGTGTAGACGTACTGCTGGATAATGAGGTTGGTGGAGCGCCATTTGTGTCTTGACCTATTGTAACAGAGAAACCATTGAAGTATAGTCCTACAACTGAACTCAAGAAGGATTACCTGTATCTGTTTCCTAGTTGTGTGACGACTATGATGAACAAAATGGTTGCTGAAGAAGAAAAAGAAATCGAAGGAGCTATGAACTTGGAGGATTTGTTTTCCGAAGAAGAGGATTCCCTTGATGGTACGCAAGAGGAGAACTCCCGAGTAAGCCCGAGGGAAGAGGAATGACCGACGAGTGGACAAGATGATAAAGAAGAAATGGACCTGGAAGAAATAGAAAACTCAGCGTTAGAAGTAGGACAAGTAAGTAGGATAAGGCTGATAGGACTACAACGGAAGGATGCAACGTTAACAGAGTTATTGTACCGTGTGGTGGACGAGACGGAGGCACAGCAATCTCCGACCTGTTATTATCTTAAGGATTTGTTGCTTATGAGGAAGCATAGGCCCGCCAATATCCCTGGGAATACTGAATGGGGAATATATTAATTCCCCCACCGTTGAGAAGACAGGTGATCGCTGTATCGCATGAGACGGGACATAGGGGGATATGGAAGATGACGGAGAAGATTATGAAACACTTTTTTCTGGTCTGGCATGCATAAGCAGGTGAGCCAGTTTTGCTGTGCATGCCATGTATGTCAAATGGCTGGAAAGCCGAATGAGTACATCAAGAAAGCTCCCTTACACCCAATAGAAGTGCGAGGAGAACCCTGCAGCAAGGTAATGATCAAAATTGTTGGACCTTTACCAAGAACAGAAAAAGGTCACGAATATATGTTAACCTTGATGTGTCCAGTGACGAGATAACCAGAAGCCATACTCGTCAGGAACATCAGTGCCAAAATAATTGCCAAAAAGCTACTAGACTTTTGTACTAAGTTTGGTATTCCGGAGATTGTTCAAAGGGACCGAAGAACGAATTTCACGTCAAAATTATTTCAGGGCGTAATGAAATTCTTGGATGTGAAACAACAACTATCAACTGCTTATCATCCGGAGACCCAAGATGCATTAGAGAGGTTTCATCAAACTTTGAAAAGTACGTCAACAAAGTTCTGCAACGAAACGGAGAATGAATGGGACATCGGACTACCGTTGATGTTGTTTGAGGTACGTAATGCTTATCAAGAAAGCATGGGATGTAGACCAAATTAAATGGTATTTGGACAAGAAGTACAAGGACTGATTAAAATGTTAGCAGAAAAATGGAAGGACCGAGAAAAAATGGATGGAGAATATGTCAAGATTTTGAGGAAAAAGATCGGCGAGATAAGAAAATTTTCCGTAGAAAACCTTAAAACGAGTCAAGAAAAAATGAAGAAAAGGTTCGATATGGAAAGTAAGGACAGACAGTAGGACAAGAAGTATTGGTGTTCTTGCCGATAAGGAGATTCCCACTCACCAACAAGTTCTAAGGACCATTCAAGATTTTGGAGAAGATCAGTGACCTGACCTACGTGATCGAAACTCCAGGAAGAAGGAAAAGCCAGAGGAAAGTACACGTTAACCTACTGAAACCCTACTTAAGTGAAAACGAGACCTAAGCTTCACAAGTGTGTATGGCCATTCTATTGGCCTTGTATGGCGCAAACCATACCATCCACGGAAGATGACAACGGATATGAGGTAGGGCAGTAAGCAAAGTGAATAATTTGTCTATCTTTCAGAACTTGGAGGGGAAATTAACTTATTTGAACCAGGAGCAACAAGAGGAATTAAGTCGATTAATTAGAAGTTTCCCTGAAATTGTCTCGGATGTCCCGAAACCAACGAACCTGATGAAACACGAGATACACCTTATAACAACGGAAAGACCATTTGAATAATGAGCTTATTGACTGTCGCCATATCACTAAGAAGTCATGAGAAAAGAAGTGGACTATTTGTTACAAAACGGATTAGCCAAACAAAGTTCCAGCCCTTACATTTCACCATGCTTGCTCGTGAAAAAACTGGACAGAACTTTCAGGATGTTTAAGGACTACCGAAAGTTAAGCTTGATCATTGTGGCCAATAATTAACCAATGCCGCACATCGACCAACTACTCGACAGTATTGGACAAGCTAGGTTCGTCTCCAAGATCGACTTGTTAAAAGGTTATCAAATTCCTTTGGACGACAACTCAAAATTGTTATCAGCTTTTATAACCCTGTTTGGGTTATATCAATACACCGTCATGCCATTTGGTCCAATGAACCCCCCCACTACTTTTCAATGTGTGATGGATAATCTTCTAGGATTGATAGA
>NC_090726.1:60132423-60194923 GCF_036898095.1 Palaemon carinicauda | reverse complement strand
TTATCATTAATCAAATGCCAAGTTACAAACCTATCAATTAGCTACGATGGTGAAGATGGGTTGATTTCAATTCTAAGTACAAAAAAACCTGAATTCGACAGTTATAATGTACAAAAGAACTGACATTGAATTTTATCTTTCTTCGTGGCTAAATGGTACGGTCACTGTCATACAAGCACCTTGGACCAGGGTTCGATTCACGGCCAGTCAGATGCTATTGTCTTTGAGTGATTTCGCCTCGAGACTCTGATCCCGAGGTTGGTAAGAGAATCCAGACATTAAAGTATTAAACTATATGGCTTATTTGAAATATGAAAAAAACACGTCTAAATGTCAAGAATTTATCATTAATCGAATACCAAGTTCCAAACCTACCAATTACCTACGATTGTGAAGATAGGCTGATTTCAATTTTAAGTACAAAAAATCTGAATGCGATAGGCATATGTACAGAAGAATTGTCATTGACTTTTATCTTTCTTCGTGGCTAAATGGTATGGTCACTGTCATACAAGCATCCTGGACCGGGGTTCGATTTCTGTCCGGTCAGATGCTAGTCTTTGAGTGATTTCGCCTCGAGACTCTGATCCCGAGGTCGGTAAGAGAATTCAGACATTAATGTATCAAAATATATGGCTTTTTGAAATATAAAAAAAAATCCGGTCTTAATGTGCAAAATTCATATATATATATATATATATATATATATATATATATATATATATATATATATATATATACATATATATACATATATATAGTACATATATATATATATATATATATATATATATATATATATATATATATATATATATATATATATATATATATATATATATATATATATATATATATTGACGGATAGATAAATAAAAAGGTATGTGTGGGTGATGTGCTTCACTGTATAAAATAATATTGCAATTAAATTAATTTTCTCACCTGGCTAATGAGTATATCTTAACATCAGGCGAAAAAACATGTAAATAAATATCAACAGTATCTGTATAAACTAACCCGAACTTTACCCAAACTCCAAACACGTTAAGGAGAGAGAGAGAGAGAGAGAGAGAGAGAGAGAGAGAGAGAGAGAGAGAGAGAGAGAGAGAGAGACAGAGAGGTATTTTAAGAAACAGGGAAATTAATGCTTGGTATGAGGTTAGAGATTATAAACAGTAGTGACAAAATGAAAGGTTGTACTAGTGTACTCGACCCGTCAAAAATGACGGCTAAATATTTAGATAGATATGCACACGCATCCCTCTCACCAGGGTCTGACTATTCCTCTTCCCCCTACCCAAGAGCTAAGCTTAACCTTAAAGGGATATATATATATATATATATATATATATATATATATATATATATATATATATATATATATATATATATATATATATATATATATATATATATATATATAATTATATATATATACATATATATATATATATATATATATATATATATATATATATAGAAATAGACACTTGGTCTTTATTATATAGGGAAGATTAAGAAGAAACTAAAGGATAATTAAATAAAAAAAAAAAAATTCTAAAGGAAGTATAGTTAAAAGAGGAACTTACAAGGGATTTTACGATTGCCATCTTGGACTCGGTGACATCGGCTGCAACTGAGTAGACTGTAATTGTACGTTGATACCATACATTTAATGCAGAAACAGGTGAATTATACATAGTATGCATGTCCCATACCACTGAAAACATCACTATTAGTCGATCCCCTTTTCTTATTGCGTCTTATTGTCTTATAGTACAACCCGTAGAGGGAAGGAAAAAGTTGGTGGATGGAATCTATAATAAGGCCATGTACAACTGTTACTTGAGCCCATCCGATTTAAATCTTACATCAAACTAGATTTAAGCAGCTTGAAGTAAGTCCATCATATACTCATAGTCTTACAGATAGCTTGCTTGCTTTAGATTGCCAAGCAAAAAGCAAGACACGGGCTCTTACACGAAGGCAGCCCATAGCTTACAGATAAATTCTTGTTAGCTATTTCTACGATATCGAAGCTCGTGTCCAAATCAGAAAAAGAGAATGAACCCAACTTCTCCGAGTGGCAGTTCTTGGCTTCTACCCTGGAATGCCTTCGCCTGGCCAGGAGGTACTCTTCGAGCAGGATCCATCAGTCATGGAATGCCATCTGGATAGAGTACAGGTTTAGAGCATGGTCACGGTGGGGATAGTTAGAATGCTTCTGACCAAAATAGGACAATCTCGTGCATGATGTCACACGACTGATTTGACTGAGGTTCAGGTTGAAAACTTAAAAGTAGTCATCAGTCAGTATTTAACCGCACCAGAGTGAAGAAGAAGAAAACTGTCTTACACTGGATTAAGGCGTCTTCGCCTGGTCAGTCGTTTTAATCTAACAATCCAACAAAGACAATGGCTACTTGTTCCCTGTATGCTATCACGGAGAGAAGTCACTAAAACGTGGCAAGGATGTTACCAAAACTTTAATTTCTTATGTGCATCACTATGTGAATTTACCCAATGAAGTTGTTGCCCTATTTACTCGGTGCCGTATGTTTTTGAGATACGATTCCTTAACAAAAGCATCACTTCTGACAGCAGTCTAAAGATGTATTATTATTATTATTATTATTATTATTATTATTATTATTATTATTATTATTCCCCTAGCTGGGAAAGTAGGATGTTATAAGCCCAAGAGCTCCAAGAGGGAAAATAGCCCAGTGAGGAAATGAAACAAGAAAGTAAATAAACCTTATGAGAGGTAATGGATGAAGATTACAAAATATCTTAAGATCAGTAGTGACGTTAGAATAGATCTGTCATATATAAATTACGAAGAGAGACTTATGTCAGTCTGTTCAACATAAATACATTTGCAGCAGGTTTCAACTCCTGAAGTTCCAGCGATTCAACTGTCTGTTTAGGAAGATCACTCCACAGCTTGGTCTTAGCTGGAATAAGACTTCTAGAATTCGGTGTAGTATTGAGCCCTATGATGAAAAGGAATAACTATTAGAATTAATTTCACACCTAGTAATATGTACAGGAGGGTGCAATATATGAATATCTGAAGGCAATGGATGTTCAGAATCATGAAAAGTCCTATGCAACATGCACAAAGAACTATTTGAACGACGCCCATTTTTTCCAGCCGAAGAAGAAATAAACCGAATGTGTTTCTCAAGAGTAAATTTGCAATCAATAATCACACCGAAAATTCTAAGGGAGATGCATATAACTACCAAAACATTATCAATGCATAAATATAGATGCTGAGGAGCTATTATCCTCGACCTACTTACAATCATACATTGGGTTTTGCTAGGGTTCAACTTCATGCCTCATAATTTGCACCATGCACTAATTTTTGTTAGATCTCTATTAAGATTTAGATACTTCAGATCTACATTCATGATAGATTGAATTAAAGTAAAAAGAGTATCATCATCTGCATGTAGATAGACCTGGATTTCTAGGCCAAACCACGTCTTGTGTAAGCTATATAGTATGAAAATTGATGGGACAAGAACACATCCCTAAAATCACTATGGTGTGAATAAACAACAAATATTTCCAATTTATTTCTTAAAAATGAATTAGGGTGTTAAGAAAAGACCCACCTACTCCCAACTCTTTATTTTTGACAACAAATGCCTTATGATTAACACGACCAAAGGCAGTACTAAAATCAAGGCCATTCATATGAAGCTCATAACGACGAGGAAGGGATTTATGTACCACGCAGAAAATTATAAGAAGTGAACCATCTTCTCCCAAGGCCTATGCGAAAGCCAAATTGCAAACTAAGGAACAGTTTAGACGTTTTCCATAAGACTTTCAAAAACTTTATTTATTATGGTTGTCTTCGTAATTTAAACTAAAATGTTATTTTATGCAAGAAACAAATTAAGAACTCTTGTTTATAATTGATGAATATTTTCTTACAACATTACTAGCTTCTTCTGCTCCCACGGACAACCCCCAAAATCTATTCTAAAGCAATTATCCGTCGCACATATTACATCTACTTTAGTTATCATTACAAAACAATCCGTTTTCTGTAGCTGAAAGGAAAGATCGTTTTCTTTATTGACAATACAAGCAGTATTCTAGGCACCGATGCTCAGGTGAAGCCTCAACCTAAATCTGATCTGATCTTCAGTATTGTCTGTCTTCTTCTCTGATCCATTTCCAAAATATAATCAGATGGCTTAGAGTATGGAAGTAACGAATATTTTACCATATGAAAATTTAATGCAAAATTCTAATTTGTAACAGAGAATATAGCTATCTCTGTAGAATATAATTGTCTGTAACTTATACTGACTGAAAGGCTTACTGGTTGTCTGGCAATATGCTCCGATTCTTTCTAAAGGACTTATGCTGTTCAAGAATTACATATTCTGACACTTTTGGAATAAAATATAGATTCTAAATAGTTGTTATGAACTTGGTTCTGATAATTTAGAACAGTTTTCAGAACTGGTTTTGTATTTCACACATGTATTTTCAGTTTTTAACAGTCCACATTCTTAACGTTCTTTTTCCATCTTTTTCTCCCCATCAACTAAGGAGATATACCCTTAGCAGTTACGGTGTTTTCTACCAATGAACTCATTTTATCATATTACCCTTGTATTCACACTAGTTATTATATTCATTTGTAAGGAAATCAACATACTCGATAAAAGTCGGTTGCTATGGCAGCAGGGATAACATCATTTATTTTCTCTGTAACTCCATCAATAAAGACATAAGGAGAAAGGTTTGAATTATTTCTAAAGCTGCATGTTTCAGTAAATGTAATCTAAAAGTTATAAACTTGTGCGCTGAAGAAATATTACATTTCTCTCCCACATTGATATCAGATACAACATTCATTCCATCATTTAAAACTAACCATCTGTTTCCTGAAAATCTTCTTGTGTCCTCCTAAGCATTAGCTATGTTGGGTCACATTCAGTGTTTTCACGGGTATATGTTTGTCAAACTCACTCCAAAAGACTTGCTTTAAAATGGATAGTCGATACTTGTGCTTAATAAAATATTGAATAAATAGCCTCAAAATAGCACTTTCTAAGGTCTGTGCTTCTAGAAATATGGAGGTCCAAGCTATGAGTTTAGAAAAAGCCTCAACAACCCAAACAAGGTTAATCCCAATGTATATTACGCTACTCTATTTACTACCCGTTTTGATTATATCCATTTTAAGAAAGTAATAAAAAAGTAATGTATGTTTTGGAACTAATGATTTTAATAACGAGATTATATTTCATAATTGTCTGTTTTACTCCCATAACTCTTCAAATTTCTACTTTTTTTATGGGTTTTATTTTGCGGTATCTCTTCATGGTGCATTCTGCCTGTGGCACTTTTAGTAAGACGTGGGAAGAAGAAAGTCTATCAAATCAGTTTTGCCAGTGCATAAATTAATCTCAACCTTTGAGAACAATTTACTAACATTTAGGAGTAAAAACTATTGCAGTATATTGAAATATATTATATTTATTAGAATAAAGCTAACAAACTAAGAGACTAGGAAGACTTTGCGCAATAAAACGTAAAAGTGAAGAAAATTTGAAAATAGACATTTTAGTTGGCAACATTGCAGTATTAAACGGCACCTGCCAGCTGGTTGTGATGTTCAGACGAGTACGCGAGTTTACAACGACCAGGAGTACTTTTTAGTAGCGTTTTTAATAAAAAAAAAAGAAATTTTAATATAAATGAAAGGAACACTATATTTTATAGCTACTGATGATTTAATAATTTTTAATGATTAGAATAAAGTCCTCTTCATATGTTTTTAATCAAGTATAACATGAATAGTTACTTTAAATATGAATGGCTCCATTCATTTCGATAATTCTTTCATACTATTGAGTTGATACTGATTATTTCAATTAGCATTTAATGATATGAGTAAATTTTCTATATTAAATTTATCAAAGATAACTGAAAATATTGAAGATAAAGCCATAAAAAATCAATTTTATCGTAAGAAACGACTCTACTTTCTCATTAGGTGAGCTTTGCGTGAGACTCGAGACTCCCAGAGTGACGGATCACATCCCGGCAGACGACACTAGACGACATCAGAGGCTAGATTCGCTAAGTCCCACCATGGCTGCAACTCTTCGTCAGACTCCCCTCACATGCAGTGGCCACACAAGACCTGTTGTCCATCTGGCTTTCTCTCAGCTGTGCCCTGATGGCTACTTCTTGATCTCTGCCAGCAAAGGTCTGAAAGCACTCTACAGAGAGGTTAATACAGAATGTGTAACTTATGTCTGACATTTTGTTGCGAACATTCCTTATGTTTTCATCTGGTTGTGCCGATGTTTTAGTTCTTTTGTTACTGCATTTATTAATGTCGAGAGTTTTGGTAGGCATACTGTGTAAGTGTCGTTCGAGGCGTTAATAGGTAAAATATTTTTTGTATGGGTTGGCTTACGACCAACTTCGTAGGTTAGCAACTTTCACTTATGAAGACGATGCCCTATCACAGCCATCGGGCTTTCTTTAACTCTTTAAAGTTTTCTTTTATGAATTACTAATTTCTTTTGGCAAAACTTTTAATTACAATGGAACCAGTTTATATTTAAATAAAATTTGGTTTCTAGCATAGGTATGTCTATGGGGAGGGCTATTAGACCCCTGGCTCGTAAGGACACACCAATGTAACTAAGGGGAAGCAGTGTTACTAATGAGCTTAAAGGACCGTAAATGGTCATAGAAAGCCTAAAGGAAAGTAAAAGAGGTCAGTTAACGGGCATATAAAGTGAAAGAGAGGTCAATATATGTAGTGTTATTTTTAAGAAGTTTTCCTGTCAGTACATACCCATATAGCTATTATTGCTTATGTGGAAGTAAAGAAATATCCCCAAAATAATGACCCACTGGGTTTGCAACCTTAGGTTAACATGTACTGTTTGCCAGAACATAGGAGCAGCAGGTTATCTTTTTTGTAGTGAAGCGAGCCACGTTGTAGCAAAACCTATTAGAAGTTTTAAAAATTATCCCTGAAATAATGACCCAAGGGGCTTACAAGTGCAGCTCAACATGTGCTGCTTGCCAGAACAGGAGCACTGATGTAATGTAAATTTTATCGAGCGCAGCGAGCCACAGCGGAGCAAACACCGTTAGAATTGTAACCGAGATTAAGGCCCAATAACGTTTGGTACTGTCAACTCACATTATCGCTTACGCTAGAAATCACCAATGTCCATTGCAGGCGTACTACCTATCACTTTCTGATGGGTATTGACTAGTAGTATCCAAATTTTATATCCCTTTACGTTCCTTTACGCTTTTCAGGCACATCCTTAGGTAAGGGCATTTACGGTGTGTATGCAGTTGGTTGGGACCGGAATTAACTTTATTACTCGCCAAATTGATTTTTTTAGGGGAAAAATTTTTGTATCATTGTCGGAAAAATGATACGAAGCTTAGGATATGGCTCCTTGGTTAGGTTACGTACTGTTCTTGTGTTTGTTTTCCTTTCAGGATGTGGTTTTTCAGTCATAACTTTTGAAATTTTACACTCGGTCTCTAGGCTACTTCTCTTGATTAAATAAAATGTAATTGAACATCCCTTTTCATTCAATGACCCGACCCACGTTTGTTGATCTGCAAACCTTCCTGACTATCTACTATCAGCACTTTTGCTAATCTATACTGAATGCATGGGTTAGGTTTGTAAATACACTAAAATTTAGTACTTTAACAATCGCTTTAAATTTCATGTTATTTATTTATGTTTTTTTATGGTACAAACCACTCCATTATTTTGTAAAATCACTTATCAAATTTTAGGGCCTATATGTAATGATTATGGGGGCGATAGGAAGAAAGTTATAAAAAAAGAAAATACATTAGCAGCAATGGTATTCTATACAGTATATGTCATTGCTTTTAATTGGAAGTCAAGTTCAAGTCCACTTATGTCCTTTTGATATATGTCAATTCATAAAGTCATAGTAAGTAATTTTAACACTTCTTTACACTCAGGCTCTGTTGTTGGTTTGAATTTTGATGTCAAAATACGTGTATAGCCAAATTCTAAAGCAAAAGTTGGCCAACGTTGTACAGAAAAATAAGCATAAGAAGTAGAAAAATATATGAAAAAAAAGGAGATTAAACCGCCTTACTGTTAATCATTGGTTTCCTCACTAACCACTCTACCACTTTGACATGTGCAAAGAATTTTGGCTTGATACCCTAAAGGGAGGTAACTTAACCTAACCAAGGATGCCTGTTATGTTCTTACTTTAAGGGATTTCTCTCCATTTGTCTCCCCTTAAATGTTTGTGAAATAAATCCTATATACTTTAGGAGTAATAATGGTTGGTTGTGATTCTTTTGATGTCAGTTATTGAGTAGATTCTGTTATTAAAAGAAAGTTCATAATAAAATGTTTTTTATATTTTCTGTATAATTTATCTCAATTTATTTTGAAATATGTGAAAAGTTACAATATTATGCAGCGTGCATCCGAAAACAAGCTCCTGTCGTTGACTTCGGCAGGCGTTGTTATGAAATTTAGATTTACCATCACAATACTTTATAATATATTTATTTGTTAACATTATTTATAAACTATACAAAAAGCTGGTCGGTTAGTTAGAGTTAACCAGTAACTCCTAAGAAGGTAGTTCTAGGTAAGTATGTTAGGAAAAATACAAATTACTTAGAAATTTGTGATATCTGAGGGAGAAATTTAGGTTAGTAAATAAGTTTCGATTCACATTTCTTGGTAATCATTTGAAAACAATGATGGTATTCGGACAAAAAAACTTCCGACCAATCAGGTACTAGGAAATTTTCCGAGCTAAAAGGGCACCCCTGCGAGTCGATGAAAATCTGCCTTGCTTAGAAGAAATTGCCTATAGTGTTGCATTGTAATCTAAGTGGGGAGTGAGAAGCTTCATTACACTTTGGTTACCTGAATTATCCTTTCGGTCACTTTGAATGTTTTGTGGACTTATGGCTATTCTTAACGAGATTACCTTTGACACCTCATATTTAATTTTTGTAGTCTCAATATTCAATGTTCTGTGACTTGTAACTGTATGGACCAAGTTATGAAAAGGATGTGTTTGCTTATTTACTATCTATAATCATCATATAAATTCCACTTTTATATCTTTGGTTTAATGTTTTTGCATTTGGTTAGCAAATTCACAGTCTTAACTTTGCATTAATTTTTATTATGAATTCGCAGATGGAAAGCCAATGCTTCGTCAGGGAAACACTGGGGACTGGATTGGAACTTTTGAGGGACACAAGGGTGCTGTGTGGGGTGTAGCCCTCAACTCTGATGCCTCAAGGGCAGCTACTGCCGCTGCTGATTTCTCTGCTAAGGTGAGGCATGGATTTATATGATTAGTTAGTAAGGGAATACCATATGTTGCCTTATTTTTTTTTTAATTTTCCTTATATATTTAGTTTTATTTGCAAGTTAAAATCATGAATGTCTTTCAGATTTGGGATGCTGTGGCTGGAGAAGAAATGCAAACGTTTAACCATGCCCATATTGTCAAGAGTGTGGACTTTTCCCCTGATTCTACAGAGTTGTTAACTGGATCAAATGAAAAGTTGCTGAAGATTTTCAACCTGGGCAAACCAGAAGCAGGTATGATTCATTATCGTACTTTTAAAGCAGATGGAAATTGAAAGGAAGGAAGCTGTCCCAATGTGTATATAAAAGGTGTCTTGTCACATTACTGTATTGAATCTGTACTGTATTCCCTTCAAGTACCGGGAAATTTATCTTCTCTGGATTCATCAATGTCACTTTCACAACTTTCACACTCATTATATAGCAGTTTGTCAATAAATCACATTGATATTGATTCCTGATGCTTGACTGAATAATCTGTTCTAAACTAGTTGGTAAATGTTGGAACAAGACAGTGTCAGAGAAGGACAACTAGGTTGAATGCCATTAAAGGGAAATTTTGAAAATTAAAAGAAAATAAAAATACAATGCAGCTATCTCACACGTGAATCCTTTGATATACCATTTTAAGTATCATAATCTGGCAATAATGTGTCGCCCACTTATTATGATTGCCGTGTGGAATGTGTTGCATTTGGAATTTTATAATTCTGTTATTGTAGATTGTAATGTCAGAGGATGTTCAGTAAGTTTCTCATCTTACTACTCAAGAAAAGAAAGGTCAGAATGCTGGGGATTTATGGTTTTATCTTCTTACATGGCAACACCCAGTTTAAAGAAATATGAATATCCTGTACTGTAAACTAAAGAATGTTTTACACATTTTTATGTATATAAAATAATCAAAGCCAAAAAGTACCAGAAAGGAACTGATGATTTCTCTAAAGAACCATCTTAGATTCTTCCTTCTTCGGGGAAAGTACTGCAGGGAAGAATTTTAAAAGGGGTACTAAAATAGTATATGAATAGAAGAAATATTAGAATTACCACAATGGCTTTAAGAGATAAAGGACAGAAATATTCATGGAAGTTTAAATTTTGATGTTAGGTTATCAATGTTTGTTACTGTATCTTTGACAGTGTAATGTAGAAAATAATTTAATTAATATGTTTGAGATAAAGTTCTTAGTTTTTAATTTGAGTTGCTTCTATAATTTTTTTTTTTTTTTGTATAAAGTAAAGTAACCTACTTAATATTTTTTTCACAATTCTGTATGCCTGTCAAATAGTCTCACTTCTAGCTGTTAATATTACAAGCCGCTGCATCACTGCAATAAAATTCCTAACTTATAACACATTATAAACAAAGTTTATTTTCTTATTCTGTTTACAAGCAAGATATATGTAGGGTTTTAGGAAACCTACTTGCACGAGTCTTTTTTTTGTATGTGCAGTACTGTATTGCAACTAATGTACAGTATATAGTATTTTGAAGTTTTAGATCTTATAAATCATGTTTAGGAAATCCACTTTTATGAATTGCTACTTGCTATGCCTACTGAAACTCAGTTGTAAAGTATCATCAATGTGTTTTTACTATATGATTTTCCTTATTTCAGAGCCTCAAGTTTTCTCTGGCCATACTGGAGGTTTAAAACATGTCCTTTTCATGAACCAGGGTAAGCAGATGTTAAGCTGTGCAGAAGATAAAACTGTTCGTTGCTGGGATAAGGCTTCAGGCCAGGTTGGTATCTTTTACATTTCAGTAAATTATATAATTCTTAGGATATTTGTGTAAATTGAGAGGGAAGTGAGTTGGTTTGTGTGTATTCATATAAAATAAGAATTACCCATAGTTGTGTAAGTGTATGATTGGAGAGGTTGCTATTGAATTTCCATCCTCTCTTTGTGGCTTAGTATGTCTACCTCTCTTAAGACCGGCCCATTTATCAAGAATGTCCTCGACACTTCTATGTTATATATTTAGACTTATTATAAATTTTGGGGTTCAAAATCTCTTCATGATTTTGTAATTTTGATCAGTTATGTTACATTTGGGATATAGTACAGAGTTTACTGAAAGTACCTTTCCCATAAAAATACCATAGCCACTTATCTGATTTATCTTAAAATTGTTTATTCTTATGTGGATACAAACTTCGTAGTCATTTAATGGGGTTACTTTTGGTTTTGTTTGCAACGGCCAGACAATCAAAATAAAATCGGTAGATTGCATCATGCTGTATTGCTGGGTAGCTACTGCGCATGTCTGGCTATGCTGGTCTCAAGCGTTTACTCACAGCGCTTTTAGCTGTGAAGGCAGTTGGACGTCCCTGCCTTCATTCCCACGATTATACAACTGCATCACCTGCTCTTCACCCTTATTATGCTTGTGCTTATGTCTTTGACATTACTTGTCACTTGCGTATTCATTTCTTGTGAGTTAGACTGTGCTTTTCAATTATGTCGAATTCGATGCGTTCCTGTCTGAGCCATTATGGTTGCCCTTGTGGAACTTTTATGAACCATATAGATGTGGATCCTCACCCAGTATGTCTATTGTGTCAAGGAAGATGATGATTGATTGAATTTCCATGTGAGTATTGTAGGGAGTGAGCATCCTCCCCGTGGGGGAAATATCGTTCTCGTTGGAAGAAGTGTGCCAGGGGAGATGGGTATCCTCCTCCTCCTTTGGTAAGCTATGAGAAGAAACGAAATGTAGTTTCAGCGTCGAACATTATCTCCCAACCAAGTTCTGTGTGTCAGGGGTCCTCTGAGGTTTTATCATGGAGGATGATGGCCCGAATTTCATTAACATGTTATCTCCTAGTGTTAGTAATGTGCAATATGAAATTGATCCTGTTCTTATTGCGGATCTCCTGGCTACGGCAGCTACGCTCCCTGAGTAGGATCCAATAGAGGCTTCTATCCCAGATTTACTGTTGTGTCTAGATCCTCCTCAACCCGCACGATTGCGCAGAGTGTGGATTTATATCTTTCAGACTATGCAAATAAGATGTTCCCTTTAGAAATGTCTCCCATTAGAAGAGTGAAAGCTTCTCATTCCCATGAGCACCTTAGAGTTGAACCTGTCATTTCCCCCCATAATGAGGTGGCCTTATTGGAAGATTCTGCTTACCAGTCTCCAACTGGTATTAATGAGAATGGCTTGCCTTGTATACTTAGGGGTCCTCTGAAGAAAAGACCTCTAAAGAGCAGCAAGGAATAAGTTAAGAGATTGTCATCTCTATATATAAAAGTGGTTGAACCGCTTCGGCCGTGTCCCTCCCCTCCAGAGTTGGCAATACCTTCATGCTGCAAGCAGGGTTTTCCTTCCAAGCTTGCTAAAGCTGGGAAGTCGAGTTTAACTACAATATTCCTTTCATGCCAAGAAATTCTTCAAAGAATACCATCAGGCTGAATGTTTAGATTCTTAAGTCTGAATGTGCTGACATCTAAACGTGAGGACTTCACTGTACACGCCACCTTCTCTGTGCGTGAGGTTAATCCTACCAGCATCCCAGGTAGGTCGACAGATCCAAGCAAGTAGTTACCCCTAAGCGTCGTGATGTCACCTTTATAAACTCTTGGCCGGGAACCAATGAAATAAAACCTCACCCTACGTAATGTAGATAAGAACACTGTGTCCTATTATTCATTATTATTATTACTTGCTAAGCTATAACTAATTGGAAAAGCAGGATGCTATATACCCTAGGGCTCCAACAGAAAATAGCTCAGTGAGGAAAGAAAATAAGGAAATATACCATACGAGAACTTTAAGAATAATAACATTAAATAAATCTATTAGATATAACTATAAAAAATTCAAAATAACAAGAGAAATAAGATAGATTAGTGTGTTCGAGTGTATCCTCAAGCAAGAGAGCTCTAACCCAAGACAGTGGAAGACTATGGTACAAAGGCTAGGGCACTACCCAAGACTACTGTAGAGAGCAATGGTTTGATTTTGGAGTGTCCCTCTCCTAGAAGAGCTGCTTGCCACAGCTAAAGTGTCTCTTCTACCCTTACCAAGAGGAAAGTAGTCTCTGAACAATTAAATTGCAGTTGTTAACCCCTTAAAGCGAAGAATTTTTTTGTAATCTCAGTGTTGTCAGGTGTATGAGGACAGAGGAGAATGTGGAAAAAATAGGCCAGACTATTTGGTGTATGTGTAGGCAAAGGAAAAATGAGCCATAACCAGAGGTAGTATCACAACGGGTGGCTGGTGCCGTGGCTAACCTGTTACCTACTATGCTAGAGACAAACCCACTAACTATCCTAATAGACCCCATTTTTACACTCGGTTCTATAATCATAACTATGAGGATAAGAATTTTTCGAAACGATATTCTTTATCAGGAAATTCTTCACAGGTACTGGAAGCGGATAAGGGCCATGGAGAATTTACCTCCTTCCCGAGAATCTCCACTACATTGGATGAAGAAGAACAAATTAGTAGACGACGTAGATGTGGTCCTCTCTGTAGGCGTTCAAAAGGACAGAGTTCTAAGAATACTAAGAACTCTCTTTTACCTCATAAAACGAGTTCCAAGAGAGACTTTAACTCCTCTGTTTCCCGATCAAGATATAAAAATGAACACTCATACGATTGGAGTAAACTAGTCTCCTCCCACTCATTCTCCACCTCCTTCCCTTTATTACTCA
This sequence comes from Palaemon carinicauda, assembly GCF_036898095.1. Classification (NCBI taxonomy): domain Eukaryota; kingdom Metazoa; phylum Arthropoda; class Malacostraca; order Decapoda; family Palaemonidae; genus Palaemon; species Palaemon carinicauda. Next base: position 60,180,849 of record NC_090726.1, on the reverse strand, counting down.
AGGGAAAGGAAGGATAAAGAGCTCTGTTCAGACAAAGTCCTCACCGGGATATCATCACTATTGATGATTACCCTGAAAACCTCTTGGCGCATGCGATTACAAGCTCTGCAGATGTACCTCCTCTTGAGACCCCATCATTGAGCTCAGAAGCCTCTAATTTTATGATGATCAGGAGCCTAATCTGTTACTTAAAGAGGTTTGGATGAGCCTATAGTGAGGCACTGACGATATCTTCCCTCTATCTCAGAACCCCAGACTTAGGTTTGACGTGGCCTTTTTCAACCAGATGAAGGACATCCTTGAGTTATTGAACTCTCAAGTCTCCACTGCAGAAATCTAGTTAAAAGCAAGTAGATCATAAAGAATTCCGCCTTTACTTCTGCTGTGCCAGAGACGTTTTTATGTTAACACACTGGCTCTTTTCATAGCCCTCTTCCCATTGATTCAGATGTGGCCAACTTGGTACTTTCAGTTTGTTATCTTTTGGTTTATTGTTTGAATTGGATTTTGTGCTAAGAAATTTAGTTACAGAGATGAGGCTTTTACACCCTGTCCAGTCTTTTCCTTATATCAGTAACTAGCCAAGAATAGGGTCTTTGTTCCGTAACTGGAATACAAACCACGCTATTTAAAGTGGGTATTACTTTCGGCGTAGCTGAAAGGACGAGCCATTAAAATTTTAACGAGTGTTTACTGGTGGGTAGGGAGGGTAGTTAGCTACCCTCCCCCCTCACACACCTGTGTGGTAAGCTCACTTTTACTTTGGCTCGGGTGGTGATCGGACGTATCCGCTTTCACCCACGCCTCTTTGACAGCCATTAATGCTTTTTGTCTTTTTCTTACTTTTTCTTATTTTTTCTTATACAGTACTTGTGATATATATATAAACATTCTTTATGTTTATGTATATATTTGTGTATAGAAATGTAAGTTTTCGTTTCAGTGTTTATGCCGTGTGTGTAGTGTACGACAACATCACCGGCTTAGTGCTAGGCCACCTCGGTTCCGTTGTGGGGTACGGCCTCTCCCTCTTGGTCCATCGGCTTTTCCGTTAGCTCGGCCGCCGTGGGGATCGTTATCACTGGACTTTCTTCATTCATCTATTATCTACGCTGTTCCTCCTTTCCTAAGGGGAACTTGGATTCTCAGCGAAGGGAATGTGGGAGTTTTATTGCCTACGGTCTCTCTCTCTACTCAAGGTCGTTCACCCCTTACTACTACTATTACTACTACATACTATTACGGAAGCTCCTTTCCCGTTGCGGGTTGGGTTGCTATTCCGTTTATTTGTCTCTATTTTTAATGAAATCTAATTGTATTTTTTTTTTTTTTTTAACTTTTCAGCTTCTCTGTGGAGAACACTTCCCTTTGGGGGTCAGTGGTTCTTACTATTTGTGATCACTGATTAGACCAGCCATCTCCTTGACCTGCTGACCTGCCGTCTCCATTCCTGGCTGCCGACTCTGTGGGCGCCCTCGCACCCCGTTATCCAACGGGCACCGGTCCCTTCGGGAGAAAAGAGGCTTTCTCACATTGTGAGTAAGTCCCTTAAGCGCCAGGTATACTCTGCGCGCCAACGTTCTCCTGCTCGCTCATGCGCAATTGCGCGCAAGTGCTCGCCTGCTGTTCCTGAGACTGCCATCCAGAGACATCCTGTTCCAGGGACTGTGCGTCAACGTTCACCTGCGCATCAGCGCACATCGTTTGAGTTTCCTGAGATAGCGCACAGGCGCTCACCAGTGATTGTGCTGTGTGCGAGTGTGCGAGTGTCTCCTAGTCTCTTCTACGAATGGCACCTCTCCCGTTCTCGGGAAAGGTCTCTCATAGAGACCCTTCCTTGGAGTATCAAGCAGATCTTCCAGTGTTGAGCCAGCTGACCTACCGATCTTCCAGCTCTACCTTGCACTGCAACGAAGGACTTCGGCTCTGGACTCTGAAGCAGTCCTGCCTACGGTCCTCATCGAAGGATGACCGCCCCTTTTTAAGGACACATCCCAGTTCCTGATCGTCCTGTCAGCTGACCCTGCATCCAAGTGCACTAGCAACGCGCGCATGCTCGGCGATGATCTTCGTACGCGCGTAAGCGCCGACGATTTTCTTATGTGCGCTAGCGCCGACAATCTTCAAACGCCGACGATCTTCTTTCGCGTGCAAGCGCTGACGATCTTCCTACGCACGTAAGCGCTGATGATCTTCCTACGCGCGTAAGCGCCGACAATCGTCCGTGCGTGGGCACCGATGGTTTGCCGTGCGCGCTCGGCAATCTTCTACGCGCGCGAGCGCCGACGATCTTAAGCTCGCAAGCGCCAATGATCTTCTTACGTGCGCAAGCGCCGGCGATCTTCAAGCGCCGATGATCTTCTTACGCGCGCAAGCGCCGATGATCTTCTTACGCGCGCAAGCGCCGACGATCTTCTTACGCGCGCAACCGCCGACGATCTTCTTCGCGCGGGTACCAATGGTCTCCCGCGTGCGTGCCAATAGTCTTGCGTGCTCGCGCGCACCGATGGTCTTCCGCGCGCGCCAACAAACTCCTACGAGATGCAGCACGCTCCAACATTCTGGTCCACACGGGCTCTTCATTCTGATCCTGCACATCAATATAATTCCTGCGCACTCTATGAAGACTCGCCCGCGCGCGCGTTTTCAGCAGTCTCCCGCGCGCGAGCCCAGGGTATTCCCGCACGGCCGCATCAGCGCTTCGACAGTCTCTCGCCCGCGACCCGCGGGTGTTCCCCATCGCGCGTTCCCTAGCGCAACCACCAATACCCTCCCCCGCGCGAGGCTGCCTGACATCGCGCGGTAAGGGCGCCATCGCCACATTTCCCAGCCCAGCCCAGCCCAGCCCAGCCCAGCCCAGCCCAGCACGCTTGCCGGTGGGGGGGAAGGTTCCAGAAAGGCCCAGGGACATGCCCTCCTTATCTTTTTACAAGTGTTTTCCCCTCCAGAGGGAGTGTCTGACAGCGCAGCCAGCAGCCTGATTTGGGACTCCAATCAGAGCGGTAGCACAGGCTTTTAAGCCGTTCTCTCTGAGTTGAGCCACAAATCCTTGGCTACATCCACTTCCCCGATGAGGAAAAGAGGAGTTTCGGACGAGGTAACTTCTACGAGGTCATAGCTGTCTCCTCGTAAGTCTTCGAGGCAGGCACTCTCCCCCCTCAGACTTTCCTCCCTCATCTTCGGGCAAAGTTTTCCCGCCCTCAGAAGAGTCACGGGAGGTGAGACGTTCTCCAATCACACCATTAAGGGAAACCCCACCTCGTGTGGTAAAGTCTTCTCGAATAAGGGTGGAGAAGAGCCTGCCTCCGTCGTGGTTGGAGTCCTGCATCCCTCCAGGGAGGGAGTCAAAGGACTCCAAGACAGTAACGGGAGTCCCCTAGCACCAAAATCTATAGGCTCGGACATTCTTTCGCTATGAGAACGAACCTGTTTGAGCCTAAGGACGTGAAGCAGGCGGCTGAGAGGTGTAGGAAGTCACCAAGACTCCCTCCTATATGGGGCTTTGACATTCAAGCCCTATAAACCTCCAGCACCTCAGCAACCACGTCCCACCAAAACAACGGCAGCTAAGACAGTGGGGTCTAAGCCCTTTCCGGTCAAGGGCAAGAAAGGCAATTAGTCCCTCAGGGGAGGGAAGAATCCTAGAAGGAGCAGCCGAGGCCGCAAACGCTAGGATTGCCAGTTCCCCTGCATGTCCGCCACTGGTGGGATACCTACTAGGTTGCGGCAACTCAGGGCCGTTTCCTGAACGATTTCCGTAATCAGTCAGGGATATCGCGTCCTGTTCACAACACCTCTACCTCCCCTGAGGATGAATCCGGTGTCATTTAATACCCTTGTCATGGGATCAGCAAGGCGGTGAACTCTGTGGGCGGAGGTCCAGATTAAAGCATACTTCGGTCAGCATGGAGACCGCAGACACAGTCAGTCTGGCAGTAAACCGCTAGACTTCTTGTGTATTCTGGACCTGAAGACCGTGTACTTCCAGATCCCAGTCCATCCGTCTTCAAGGAAGTACTTAGGATTCAGCATAGACTACAAGGAGTACCAGTTCAAGGTGTCGTGTTTCGGTCTCTCCACAGCACCAAAGGGTTTCACCGGACTGTTCACCCTAATTTCATCATGGGCACTCAGGATCGGCTTCCGTCTTCTCCATTATCTGGATGAATGCCTGATCCTAGCAGACTCGGAGTCATTCCCTCTTTGACACCGAGACAAACTTCTACGACTTTGCCAGGATCTAAGGATCATGGTAAGTCTCGAGAAGTCCGCTCTGCTGCCCAATCAATGACTGGTTCACCTAGGCATGATTATAGACACCAATCTCCATAACGCCTTTCCATCAGACGACAGGATAGCAAGGCTGAGAGGAGTCGCAAGCCCTTTCCTCCTCTTCATACTGAAACTTCGGTTTCTACGTACAGTATTTACAAACCTTCAGTCATGCTGGATTTGGGGATCTACAGGGAAGTTAATGGGAGATTGTTCATTATAGAGTCTAGTCTGAGGACTATCTTCTCTAGGTGTAGAGAATACTTCGTCCACCCTGACCTCAAGACTAAGTCTCCTATAGTAAAGAATGAGGGTTTGTATTTAGTGTAGGAACAAATGACAAACTTATAACAGAGTTTGTATTTTTCCTAACATACAAACCCGAATTCTTTACTCAAATCTTCCCGCCGTCGCCGCCCCCTAGATAGTCCTAGCTAGAATCCGATTGAAGATACTCAGTAGCTTCCGGCCGGCAGTCCCCCACCCCCATCTGGGGGATAACTACCTTGTTAAGGTTTTCTGCCGTATTTTCCAGCTCGCGCTAGAATATCTCCTATAGTAAAGAATTTGGGTTTGTATGTTAGGAAAAATACAAACTCTGTTATAAGTTTGTCATATTTATCTGCCTTGTATGATCATCGAATGTTGTACAGGCTCCATATAACTTTCTTAACCTGTTGACTCATATTTCTACTTGGGCCTATTATGATTGATAAGGGTGTGATGAAACGAACTGAGTGTTTGAAATTATGAAACAAGTTTTTATACCATTTTTTATACAAAGCCGTCAACCATCAGCAGTGCTGATTTTTCTCTCCCAGTCCATCATTTCTCACGATATCTGGGTCCCACTGGTGGATCCAAGGGGTGTGTGCAAAAGCAATCACTCCTTTTCAGAAGAATGTGTCTGGGAACTTTTGAGATAGATTTTGGGCATATAATTTATGGTTTTGATTAATGAAACTAATATTGTATGTTAACTTGTTATTTCTTATTTTTACTTCAATTTAATTTATAGGAGATTCGGAAATTAGAAGTGGCTCACAACCCGACAAGCATGGAACTAGCTGCTGATGGACAGATCTTGACACTGACATACGGTTCTAAAGTGGCTTTCCTTAATCCAGAAACGTAAGTAATGGTTTTGCATGAACCTTTAGTAAAAGGTGACTATGAAGTGTGCATTTGACAAGTCTTATCATGAGGACACATAGGATTTATATGATAACACAATTTTGCTCCCAACTAATTTTTTAGTGGTGTTTGCATGGCTTTTATTATCTCCCCTAAAATTTTCCAACTATGCTCTTGTTTAGATATTTGAACCTTGAGTTTAATGCCTCAAAGACAATTATAACTAATTTACTCCTATTTGGTTTCTCAATTCTGTAAAATTCCATTTCAACCAATTCAAAAACATTGCAATTGTTCTGATAGCTTCATTCCTTTCTTTATATTACCGTATTGGTTGTAAAATTAAACCTGTTTCTAAATTAAACTCTTTATCTTCAGAGTTACTAAAACTTTATCCATCTCTATTTGGAATAAGGTATTTCTTAAGTGTTCAGATTGTCTTTCCTTTTTTTAAACATAAGACTTACCCAGTAGTTATATATATAGCTATATGTCCCTGACGTCCAGCAGAAATTTCAAAACTCGTGGCAATCGCAGATTGGGTAGCGGTAGCCAGGTGTACCACCTGCGCGCCCCTAGCGAGGTACCTCGGAACCATTCCAAGATTCCTCAGATACATCATTGGATTTTTCACTTGCTGTAACCTGTATAATTGCAGTCATCTTGGTGTTGTATAATTTACTGTTGGCTTTCGCTAGTTTGGTTTTATTTTAACTGAGAGTAGTAGTTGGTTTATGATCGATATGTTCATAAATTGAAAGGAGTAGGATTAGGAGTTTATTCCACCTACTGAAAAAATAACGAACCTACTCTTTAAAACATGATGGCGGTAAGTAAACACTTCGCCAGCTCTATGACGTCACGATTATATGACGTAATCTACGTAGCTAGTATGACTTGCATTTTCATTTCTTTTTCGATGCAGAGAATGGAAAGTAAATCTTTCCTTACAAACTAGAAGTAGTTAAGTTTTTATAATATAAAAGGAATATATTATTTTTAAAATATATTTGTCCTCTTAGTGTTCTTTATTTGGATAAACGATCTATTTTCGGAGTTTAAATAAACTAGCGCACAGTTAAAGTTATGCTACGCAGTTCTCAGTCAATCGATACAGTATCACAAATTACTTTGTATCGTTACTTATGAAAAGTAAAATTCTACCTAACAACCAAAGTATTCAAGTTCTTATAATACAAAAGGAATAGATTAGTTTTAAGAATATATTTGTCCTATTAGTATACTTTATTAGAGAATCATCGATCTATTTTCAGTTCAAATAAAACTAGCTTACAGTTAAAGTTACGCTACGTTTTACTCAGACAATCGATACAGTCTCACAAATTACTTTGCATCATTATTTATTTTTGTTTTTGATATTGGGATTTCTAATATTAATCAAATAACCTATTGAATTCTCATTCAAGTCCTTGGTGGAAGATTAATATCTCTCGCAGCGGGCAGGTCTAATTAATATATTACATTTAATGTACTTTCTTTTCACAAGGTAAAAGGCTTACTGTATATGTCTTTCCTTTGGTCTTATGTAAAAGAATATTAAAAAGTGCAATTTTCAGTGCTAATTAGAGCAGTGAACTTAATCAGTCAGTGGAGGGTACGTCTACTCGAACCTGTCATTATCCTAGCCTTAGACTGCTTCCAAGCTCCCCAACCCCTGGGAGAAAGAATGTCGATCGGCGAAAGGAAACGAGAGGCGTTAGCGCTCAAGCAGACGTCCCCTTGAGTGTTCCTGTTGTCGCTTCCCAGGACGCTCGCCCTCGCCATTGGTAAGGCGAGGTAAAAGTGTTATCTTCACTGTTGTTTGACTCGGCTCACAGACAGAGCTGGCGTGTTACATATTTCACTTCCTTCTAGACAAATAGCTAGTGTCAAGAAGGACGCCGAGCGTTAAGGAATGGACTACATCACGCCAGGCGTTAGTAGCTGGAAGTCATGACACGTAACACTGAGCGTGACGTCATCGAGCTTCCAGCAGGATGTCATTGGACGACGAGCGTGACGTCATCGAGCTTCCAACATGACGTCATCGAGCTTCCTGTAGGATGTCGAGCATCCAGCAGGATGTCGAATGTCCAGCACTGCTAACAATGCTGTAAGAGTTTGACACGATGTTTGGAACTGAGTGCAACTTCTTTGTCTCTCTTGTTTGATGAGTGAATGTTCTAGACGCGAACGTCTGAATCGCGAGCGACTTTGTTCCGAGAGTCGTGGCGCCGAACGTCAAGCATTTGCTTGGCGTCAAGCGTCCTGCAGTTGGACTTGACGTCGAGTGTCAAGCAGTTAAACAGGACGTCGAGCGTCAAGCAGTTACGTGACGTCGAGCGTCAAGCAGTTACGTGACATCGAGCGTCAAGCAGTTACGTGACGCCGAGCGTCAAGCAGTTGGACGTGACGGCGAGTTTCAAGCATAGTTCAGAGCGTCTAAATCGCGAGCGTTTAGTCGCGAGCGTCTAAACTGTGAACGTAATTTTTCCGAGAGTCACGTGGCGCCAGGCGTCAAGCAGTTGCAAGGCGTCCAGTGTCCAGCAGTTGGACTTAACGCAAGCAGTTAGACGTGACGTCGAGCATCAGGACTCGAATGTCGTGATTACACCAGTCGAGCTGAACGTCGAGATTGCGAACGTCTTAGTTCCGATCGTAATGACCGCAAGCGTCTGTCGTTGGAACATAGTTATACCAGGCGCTATAACTGAAAATATACAGAGAAAAATATTAACTGGAATAATTATTTTCACACACCAAGGTCTGCCTGTACATTGCTGTCTAATGGAGGGCGAGAAATAAACCCCTAAAAGTAAGTAATGATCTTGGACCCATTGAAGCCAGAATTACAGGACCTTAAGGAGTTAACCCCTAGGAAACAAGACTCTACCTCGGTTAGAGACTTGTAGGAAGAAGGGATCGACGATCTCCTTTCCATTATTTATCTTTTAGAGGAATTCTTGTAGGAGAAGATCCTAAGTTCCTTCATCCTTCAGTTGACTCATAGAAACTCGTGAGAGTTTTTTCTGAAGAGTTTCTGAATTATTTTGTGCCTGCTGCTCCTCGTCCCGCCTTCAGAGTTTTCACTAAGGAAGGCGTCGAAGGAGTCTCTGTTTTCTAAGATGGTAGTGTCTCGATCATCTAATAGAGCTTTGAGGATGATGGGAGACTGGATGCAATCCAAGTATTCCAGGATAACAAGGGTGGAAGTCTAGCCACGTTAAGGTCGAGGACCTTGTGGCAGCCCCACAGAGATTTACAGCCCCCTGGGTGGATCACTGAGTCTCTCAAGGAATGCAGATAAATGAGGCATAAAAACTTATGAAGCCAGCTTCCTTATCAGGTATGCCAGGATAGCAAGGGTGAAGGTCTAGCCACGTTAAGGTCGAGGACCTTGTGGCAGCCCCACAGAGACTTTTACAGCCCCCTGGGTGGATTGCTGAGTCTCTCAAGGAATGCAGGTAAATGAGGCATAAAAACCTATGAAGCCAGCTTCCTTATCAGGTATGCCAGGATAGCAAGGGTGGAGGTCTAGCCACGTTAAGGTCGAGGACCTTGTGGCAGCCCCACAGAGACTTTTTCAGCCCCCTGGGTGGATCGCTGAGTCTCTTAAGGAATGCAGGCAGTGAGGCAGGATAACTTTGAATCAGAAGTCAGAATTGAGGTACGCACCACCCCTTTTTTCTTTCTCTCTTCTCCCTCAAGAGTTGGTCAAAGACACAGGTTTTGGTGTCTTAATCAGCAAGAAAGTTTTGCATACTTTTTCTCTAAACCGCACAGACAACAGTAGGAGCCAGACTTAACTACTTCTGGCAAGCCTGGGAGAGGAGAGGAGCAGACCTTTGGTCCGTGTTATTACTAAAGGATGGATGCGAAATCTTTTTCCTAGAGAAACCTCCTTTATTGGTTACTCCGATAGACCTCTGCCAAACAGACTATGCAACATCAAATATGTCTCTTTTAGGAGAGGGAGGCTATTGTCCGGTCCTGGATGTAACTGCTCTCAACGCCTTCGTTCAGAAGTCAAAGTTCTCCATGGAGACATCGAAATCTGTCCTTACAGCAGTAGGAAAGGTCCACTGGATGGTCTCTTTAGACCTCCAGGATGCTTACTTCCACATCCTCATCCATCCGAACTTCATGCAATTCCTGAAGGTTCGTGTTTAGGAGGAAGTTGTCCAGTTTTGGGCTCTTTGTTTCGGCCTAAGCACCACCCTTCAAATAGGTGGTGCGTCTGCCAGGACCTGTCGTTCTTCTCTCCCTAAACCCTGGGAGAAGGAATGTCGAACGTTCTATCCATAGACCTCTTCCAAGGAATGTCGACCATAGACCTCTTCCAAGGTCCCCAACCCCTGGGAGAAGGAATGTCGAATGACAAAAAGAAACCATAGGCTTTAGCTCCCGAGCAGACGCCTCTTCGAGCAAACCTTTTGACGCTTCCCAGGACGCTCACCTTTATACAGGAAAGGTGAGGTAAAATTTTTTTCGTCCTCTTCGGATAACGCAGCGCCCAGACGAGGCTGGCGTCAAGCTTCCAGACCTCTGAAGAGGAAGGTAGACACGGTCAATCAGCGTCCTATCATGACACTGCAAGCTTCTGGTTGTAGGCTTTGGAGCAGTCCTGAGCGTTTTCATTCTACCGAAGAAAGCTCTCCTGCCAAGCGTCCTTTAAGGTCGTCAGCAACTGTCAAGAAATGTCCAACTCACCCAGTTGCAGGACAGTTGTCTGAGCCTGGCTTGACCTAGGTTCATGCTCCTCCTCCTCCTCCATCAGTCTGGTTATCGTCCTCTGGATGCTCTGCGTGCTCTTTAAACGGCGTAGAAAGCGAGCTTGTGATAGATGTGACGTCTCCTGTACCACAACAAGTGGACCCTAATTTTAATATGCTGCAAGATATACAACAGAAACTCTTCGCTAGTGCAAGTTTATCAGCCTGCGGACAACAAGAGAGTAGCAGGCCTGGACCCTGAGTGTCGGGTAGCTTCACACCTGGATGCCAAGTGTCGTAAGGCTTCTAGTCTAGAGGTTCTTGACGACGAACGTCTTTACAACTCCATTGTTATGTGGCGTGTTTCAGCCGCTTTAACCAAAGGAGTCAAGCAGCCAGACATGATGGCGAGTGTCCAGCTAACGTGACATCGAGTGTCCAGCTAACGTGACATCGAGTGTCCAGCTAACGTGACATCGAATGTCCAGCTAACGTGACGTCGAGTGTCCAGCTAACGTGACGTTGAGTGTCCAGCAGGACGTGACATTGAGTGTCCTGCTTTAGCGTGACGTTGAGCGTCCAGCAAGACGTGACGTCAAGCGTCCTGCAAGACGTGGCGTCAAGCGGGACGCGACGTCGAGCATCAAGCAGAACGCGACGTCGAACAGCTTGTGACATGGACGTGTACACTTTCAACCGTTCAAAATTCATTACTAAGTAATTCAAAAAGTTTGGGTCACTCGAAGGGACCAGATTGACTCTAGTGGCCCACTTTTGGCCCTCAAGAGAGTGGTTCACAGAGGTTCTGGAATGGATGGTAAACACTCCAAGAAGCTTTTCATTAAAAGTAGTTCTACTCAAACAACCCCACTTGGAAAGATACCATCAACAATCTCCAAGCTCTTCATATAACTGTCTTCAGGTTATCGGAAAACTCACAAGAGCTAGAGGTTTATCGAAGGAAGCAGCTAGGGCTATTGCAAGAGCAAGAAGGACGTGGACCGTCTAGGTTTACCAATCCAAGTGGGAAGTTTTTAAGAGTGGTGCAGAGTCAACTCTGTTTCCTCATCCAGTACCTCTATAACTCAGATTGCTGACTTCCTGTTATATCTTCGAAGGAAACGTAATTTTTTCATCCTCTACCATCAAGGGATGCAAGAGTATGTTAGCAACCGTATTCAGGCCAACACTTGGACCTTTCTAATTTTAAAGACCTACAGGAACTTCTCAAATCGTTTGAAACATCAAAGCAATAGTTCCAGGATTCACCAGCTTGGAATCTGGATTTAGTCCTGAAGTTCATTAAGAGTGACAGGTTTGAGTCCTTGCATTCAGCTTCATTTAAGGACCTCACGATGAAGACTCTATTTTTGGTCAGTGTGGCGACAGCTGAGAGAGTCGGTGGGATTCATGCTTTTAGTTAAAACGTTGGTTTTCTCGAGATACAAAGCGATCGGCTCATTGCAGTTAGGCTTTCTCGCCAAGAATAAACGCTCTTCTCAACCTTGGCCCATGGCTTTTGAGTTTCCGAACCTTTCGGATGTGGTTGGCGAGGAGTTGGAGAAGAGTCCTGTGTCTAGTGAAAGCCCTGAAGTTCTGGACTGAACGGAAAAGTTGCGAAGCAAGACAGAAACTCATTGGTGCTCGGTCTAGGAGCCCTCGTTACAGAGGTCGAAGAATGCACTTTCATTCTTCAGAAGGCTCTTAATAAGAGAAACTCATGCACATTGCAGTAAGGCAGACCGCAAGAGTTTTTAAGTCAGATGCATTAGGTTAGAACTGTAGCAACTTTGGTGGCCTTCAGGCAGAATAAATCGTTACAGAGTATTATGGACACAACCTTTTGGAGGAGTAAATCTGTGTTCGCTTCACATTATTTAAAATTTGTCCAGACTCTCTATGAGGACTGCTTCACTCTGGGACCATTTGTAGCAACGAGTGCAGTAGTGGGGGAAGGATCCACCACTAAATTCCCATATTCCTAATACCCTTTTCTTCTCTTGGAACTTTTGTATTTTTATGGTTGTTCGTGGAGATTGCGACAGTCTTCCACAATCATTGACTTTAGTCAGGTGGTCATTTTGTTCCTTGAGAGCACCCCGGAACAAGGGTATTGGAGGAGGTCCTGTCACATAGAGGTTTTTAGACTGGTTTGACAGCTCCTAGAGGTCTTCAGCCCCCTGGGTGGATCGCTGGATCTCATAATAAGGAAAGTGGACATAATGAAGGAATTCATTGAAGTCAGCTTCCTTATCAGGTACGAACCCTTAAGCTTGTTTATTAACTCTTAAGTAAAATTCCAATAATGTTGGCTGTCTCTAACCCTCCACCAAAGGTGTTAATCAGCTATATATATATATTACTACCAAGTAAGTCTTATGTTTAAAAATTTTATTTTCATTATAAAATAAATTTTTGAACATACTTACCTGGTAGTTATTTATAATTAAATTCCCACCCTCCTCCCCTCTAGAGACTAGAAGCATGGAAGATCTGAGGAATCATGGAATGGTTCCGAGGTACCTCGCTAGGGGCACGCAGGTGGTACACCTGGCTATCCAATCTGCGATTTCCGCGAGTTTTGAAATTTCTGCCGGACGTCAGGGACGTATAGCTATATATATAACTATCGGGTATGCTCAAAAATTTATTTTATAATGAAAATAACATGTTTAATTCTTTATGGGATCATTAGATACAAAATAATAACTGCTATCAAGTAAATATTTTTTTTAATTATCCAGTTTATGGAGCATATGTATATACTGTAGTTATGTAAGAAACAAATCCTTGAATGAAATTATTAAAAACCTTTATTTCATTCAGTCACTGAATTTTTAAGGAGATGCAGTATGCTGTAGTAGTAGGCTACATGTAATATACAGTATAAGATAGACTCAACAAGAACAAATCCTTGAGACCATAGATTTTATTAACTTTATTATAATAATTAGAATGCTTAGATAGGTAATTGTTTATCATTCTTCACTGCCAAGCTTTTGAACATTCTGGTTAAAGGAAACATCCTCATTTCAAAAGTATAATTTCTGGCAAAGTTACCAGTACAGTGATCACAATTTCTTCCATTTTCTATTTGTCATGATATAGAATCACAATTTATTCCATTTTGAATTTGGCTGGGGATAGGCAAAGACACTTGAGTTGCTTATCCCATCCACTTCAGTGCTAAGAAAATTGGACTTAGTCAAATGCTGTTTTTTTTTTTAATCCTGTATAAATACATACTATTCTTGATGAAGTCCATAGAGTAAAGTAATTTAGTTCATTTTTTAATAAGACACACCCACACTATAAATACATACTAGTATCCTTGATAAAGTCCATAAAGTAATTTAGTTCCTTTTTTAAATAGTACATTCAAATACTGTAGTGAAAGATTAGACAAAAAGCATCCTTTTGGTATTATACAAGAGAAAATGTGTTTTTACTCATAATTTCACTTCATGGTTTTTCAACAATATCTCCATAGTCCAAGGAGAATAATAAATTGCAATTAATACCTCTAGTAAAGTTATGTACAATAGAGTTAGTACGTTGTCTGACTTATCGTTGAATATGGCACATCCTTGTGTTTCAATGTATAATACTTTAGAAAATTTTTTTTTTTCGCTTCCTGAGTACCTCCATGATGTAAATATAACTCTTATTCTTGAAAAGAATTTAGCCTTTCTTTTGGTTTCATAGTATCAATAACAGTTTGTTGCATGATACCATGAGCAGTCAGTGTTATTTCATTATCATGCCAATTTCAACCCCTCCAATTAGCATTTTTATTTTTATTTTTCATGTTAAATAGAAGCTACTTAGCTAAATAATACTTAAGGCATTGCCAGCATAAGAGCACAGAGAAACTAGGACTAAAACACCCAAAATAGATACAGTACGGTCCCGAATTTTGTTTTCTTACAAGATGTCAATTAAATATGACGAAAAACTATACCGTGTATTAATCCATTTCCAATCGTAGTAGCTTAAAATAGTCATCCGATTTCGTCAGCAGACTACTATTTTTTAGGAAACATCATTACACTTTAGAAAATTACGAGAATTTAGTTAATTGTGCTTTAATAAAACATTTGTGTACTTTTGTTTTAAATTTCGGGTGTATTTTAACAATCTATTATTGCTGACTTCTTTTTGTTTTACTTCTAGCTGTGATCAGATCAGCTGATGTCTAGCTGCTGTTCTCAAGAATATGTGTGTACAAATATATTAACACAGCATTTTTATACCATTTCTTAATTTATCAAAAACATCTATAACCTATATTTTTACTCTCTCCTCTCTCTCTCTCTCTCTCTCTCTCTCTCTCTCTCTCTCTCTCTCTCTCTTTCTCTTTCTCTTTCTCTTTCTCTTCTCTTTCTCTTTCTCTTTCTCTTTCTCTCTTTCTCTTTCTCTCTCTCTCTCTCTCTCTCTCTCTCTCTCTCTCTCTCTCTCTCTCTCTCTCTCTCAACCAGGGTGCACTATAGCTGTCATTAAGGGCATGATAAAGGTATTTGGGCAGCTTTTTTAAGTGCTGTATGCATGATAGTAATAAAATGCTATAGCAGGGGGTTAAGTGTATTCCTTTGCTATTAAAAATCCATCATTCAAATTATCCTAAATTTTTCCAATCTTGTACCATCTTTGTCACATCGTATTTTATAGCAGTAACTTCGATGGCTTTAAAAGTCAGTGTTAGTACTTTCTGCTCCTTTTTGCAGATGGTTCCATAACTGAGCTGAGTACAACTTGATATGTTATCAAACTGACTTAAAATTGATGTTAAAAAAAGTATTTTGGATATGGAATGGACAATATGGAAAAATATATAAATGGCATTTATTTCATTAATTTGAAGTTCTAAGAAAAACTTAAGTAAAGCAACATAAGTAATAACAAAATCATTATAGGCCTATAATCAATACTTGGTATGAAAGCTGTTTCTGCAAAAACTAACCTAAACACAGATATGTTGTAAATGCGTACATCTGTTCATTGTAATCAGAGATGAACGTAAAGAAAACAATGGTTTCTGTTTTAGATGGTGATATTTATGGCCTGTTTAGGAAACGCTTGATATAAAATCACCTTTTATTTTGTTAATTTTGGATTTTCAAGGATACAACAAAAGCTGGTCTATACAGTGATGATTTTCTTATTCACCAGTTGTCTTATACAACAGATATGACTTAAATTCATGAAAATTTGTCCAAATTTTAGGTTGTGGTATAGGGGGAAATATACGGTATTTACACCCATCCTGAATGTAATTTTAAACTTTTTCAAGTTATTAAAACTCTTAAAACATTTAACGTTCATCAACCAAATTCTCGCTTAATTCGGGACCCTACTGTATCTCAAATACCATGTTTCAATCTAGTCTCAGAAAATAGGTTGGTTCAACTTGGAGAAAATGTAATGAAAAATAACCATATGAGAAACTGATATTGGGGTACTGTAGCGATAGTTGAGGAACAGTCCGTGGATTATTGTTATTGCATCTTTTGAGGAGGAAGGAATCGTAGGTTTAGGAAAGTAAAGCACATACAGTACTGTATTTACTGTGCAACAGAATACAGGTGATACCAAGTTTATTCAGTACTGTATTTACCGTGCGATGGAATACTGGTGACACCAAGTTTATACAGTATAGTACTCTATTAATCACCATGCCTAATTTATTAACATTTACAGTATAACTGGGAATATCACTATTCTCTTAGTACAGTAATCCTTTTTTTATCTTTTGTATTATATACTGATAATTTTTTCAATACATTACACTACTGTAAGCCATAGATAAATGAGAATTTACTTATTTAAAAACTTCATATGCAAAATGATCTCTAGATGTTCAATCTAATTTAGGATCTTGACATGTGCCTTATTCTATAGTTATTTTTGTTAATACTGGGATATCTTGTAAGGAAATTTCAGACATATAGAACTGTACACATTAGTAGAAGTTACCAATACAGTAGATAATTTATGATAACTATAGTATTATTTTGCAAATATGAGTACAGTAATATACTTTGATGTGAATGAATTAGTGATTATTTTTAACAGCCATATAGTATAAGTAAGTTTCAGAGGGAGGTATAGATAATTCTTTAGGCCAGTATTGGAATGCACAGTAATTGGGATTTGCGGTATGATTAATATAGCTTAACAAAGAATACTGTGTACAGTATTTTGTAATCTATATGTAACTGCTCCAAATTTGAAGTAGGCATTTTGAAGTTTGCTTGTATGTTGTTTCCAAACATTTTTTAAGGTCCTAAATTTATATAAATATGTAATATTTGTTGCATTTCTACAGCTTAGAGGTGCAAAAAGAAATGACCGTTCCAACAACAGTGTACTCTGCGTCTCTTCACCCTGGACGAACCTTCTTCATCTGTGGGGGTGAAGATTTCAAGATGTACAAGTTTGACTACAATACAACTGAGGAGATTGAATCCTTCAAAGGTCACTTTGGTCCTGTTCACTGCGTACGTTTTAGTCCTGATGGAGAGCTGTACGCTTCTGGTAGTGAGGATGGAACCTTGCGCCTTTGGCAGACGACTGTAGGGAAGACTTACGGATTGTGGAAGTGCATAGACGCTACTTCTAATGACATTAACCTAGCAAAACCAGAAGCTACCGCTTAATGGTTACCTAGGCTTGAAAATATTGTCAGCATTTTTCTTACATAGTCAGTCAATATTGAATTATTTATTTTGGAGATTTTTATGATATGGTGCAGTATTTTATTCATGATTGAAGTTGGATAACTGTGTACAGAAGTGTCAAAAGGCTTACTTTGCTATGAATGAAAGTATACATGGTGTCGCACAGTAGTAAATTGCATATGCTTAAATTATGCAATGGCTGGTGAGGTATCTAGGGTTGCTCTCTCTTCAAAGTCTGCAATTATAGTGGTTATATTTGCGTAGGCTACAAACAGTGAACTGTGTAATTTTTAAAAAAGAAAAATGCATGCCTATTTTTATGTAGGTGCTGATATGGTGTCTTGAAGCGAGAATGTTTGTGTGTATAGGTCAGATTTCAAGGTACAAGATACGATGTTATTCTTACGCAGGGCCATAATTGAGTTCTCGTTCCTACAATCCTGTTTATTTCTCTGGTTTATTGAATACGATACTTTAGTTTATTTTGGTGGTCAGGATATACTGCACTAAGTTTCATCATTAACCCTACTAAATATTTTAGTTAATGATGCATTTGAGGGTAGCTGCATATTTTATGAAATGTAATAAGAGTGGCAATACAAGAAAAAGTGAACTAAAAAGTATTACAAAGAAAAGTAAGAAAATATGTAATGCACAATAGAATTTGCATTTTAAAGCAGAATTTTGGGGTATAATTCCTAAAGGGGCTGATGTCACAATAACCTTTAAAAATTTGATTGGTTAATTAGTTCAAAATTTTTGATTGGTTTATTATTTCAGTTTGCTTCCATCCTACAGTAGTTTATTCATACTCGAGCATATAAAAAAAAAAGAAAAAAAGTCATAGCCAGGAAAATTAGATAAAGATTTACATTATTGAAAATTCTTCGGTACTTATTTATAGTTTGCAGTGCAGAGGTGGCTTCATAATTATTTTTCATTAGTAGGACACTAAAACCTTTTCATTAGTAGGACACTAAAACAGTTTATTTATTTTATTCATTATGCCCTACTTTGTTTGTTTAAAGTGACTTCTGGCTTCAGTCTTCCTTAAAGTTTAGAATTTTGCTTGTAATATTTTCTCCGACACCATATTCACCGTGTATTGTACATCAATTTCCTTCCTCGTAAATCCTGTGATGCTCACTGGAAGTGTTTTTGATATTTTTCTAATTAAAAGACATTGGATATTTTTACCATTTTGGATGAATTACTATGTCCAAATAATTTATACTGCATAATACAGGTGGTCCTTGAGTTGTGATAGGAGATCCTTCCCTGCCTGTGGTAGAAGTCGAATTTCAATGCAAGTTGGAATTCACCTGAATACAGTAACGAAGTCAGTTTCCTTAGCTAATTCAGTACATAAGTAATAATTTAGAATATAAAATACACTTCATGACATTGAAACATAAGTAGAATAAAATAAAATATATGGAGGACATCAATATAGTGTGGACATGAATAAGTACTACTTGCCTTACCTTATGGGATATTTCTAATCCTCAAAACGTTGCAAGACTAGACTGTCATAACCGCAGGACCTACTAATATATTTTGAAATATATTTTTTATTTTTGTGGAAGGATTGATTTTTAATTTACTATCAAAATGCTTCGTGGGTGTCTCATCAAGGCTTAAAATATTGTTCCGAAACTTATGTCTAAATTGGTAAAGATTTTATTTTCTGCCTTCGTTATTAGCACCTACAAAGCTAAGTGAATAAACTGTGCAGGCCTTAACCTTTGTATCTTCATGTTGTTATTTATTCTATAATACTATGTGGTACCAACATATATACTTCTACTCATTTTTAAGTAATATATTGTAGTAGTACTTAAAAAGTGATCCTTTCATAAGTGGAATGTTTTTATGACATTTTGGATATTAATTTGGTAATTGCCAGATTTTTCTCATTCTGACTTTCATGTGTGGGGATGTAAATGGGTTACGCCATTTAACATTTTGCAATCTAGTTGCTTAAAATAGACTATAGGGATAATGAATGAAGTGGACCATTAGCTTTTTAAACTATACTATATTTTCTCAAATCTTTTTTATGTTAGGGATATTATAATCTTTGCTCACAAGTCTGTGTTACACAAACAGTTTTTTGGACAAGTTTGATTGTATACAAGAATTTCATTGATCTTGAGAACTTAATTATATGGTGTTTAAGTAAGACTAGCTGATGGTCAATAGTATGGATTTGCATCTCTTTCAGAAAGTAGAAAGTGCCAGTCAGTATACATTTATAGGAATTTCAAGAAAATTAGGTATTGCAATATTATGATATTTTTTTACCAACCCTCTTCTTGTGCCTTAGTAGCAAGTACTCTTGATAGTTTTGAAAGACAATGAAATTTGTACCGATAGCTTTTTGTCACCGTACATAAAATGTCCATCTCAAGACACTAATCAGCATGTCACTGGTATGCAATGTTTAAATTTTTTAACAATTTCGTAATATTTGACAAAAACCTATTGATATATGTAACAATCCTCAATAATGTGATCACCTTGTTAAATGGCAGTAGATATAAAATACAGTAGCAAGGGTTTAACCTTAACTTTTTTGTTCATCAACCCTTGCCATTTAAGTATAGAATAAAAAAAAATAAAGACTAGTTAGGGCTACCTCTGGTGTGGGGTTACATATATTCGTGTAGAATTTATCCCTTATATAATTTTTAAGTTAAATGTTAAGGACAAAACTGTTTTCAGCTGATACTTTTTAAAAAGTTTTTTTTTGTTTTCAGCAGAATCTCAAAGTAAGAAACATTCCTAATTTGGCAGTATTTCCCCCAATTTTTTTTTTTGTTATACTAGGTCATTCCATTTGAATATTCTGCTTACTCTATAAAAGTTGGAAATTGTGATCTTTTCAATTACATTCTTGTTTTTATTATCGAATGTCATACACATTAAATTTTCAGAGTAAGCAGAATTTCGTGGTTAGACCCTAAAATGGACTTTTAACTCTAAGCCTAGTCAGCTGGTTGTTTCGGATATGTTTTACAAAAATACAATAAAATAACATCTGTTGTTTATGCTATTCCTAATTTTGTTTTGTTTTAGCATGAAGAAAGTAAGGAACCAAAAACTTGGTGCAGGGTCAGGTGGAAGGAGCTGGGAGCCACAACCAAATAGCCATTAAAACTTTAAACAAGTAGTAGTAGTAGCTGGAGGTTGGACAGTCCACTGAGTTCCAACTTAATCTTGGCTGCCGAGTAGTACAGACCAATTTCTCTATGTACACATATCTGTCTGTTGCAATTTTTCCTATTGCCTCAATAGTGTGGCCTTACGATGGGGACAACAATGTGAAATAAAGTTATTTGGCATTCCTTAAATATCGCTGTGCCTCGGAGGAAGGCGGTTTTCCTGCTGCCAATGATCTTCCTGACCGCAGAAAGAAGCTAGGGCACATCACTTGATAGTGCAGTCTCTCATCCCATTGGAACGTCATCATTAACATCCCCAACCCCATAAAGTCAAACTTCAAGTTCTTCCTTCTTCCCTGCCTTATATTTGTTAGATTCATCACACTGTGACCTCTAAAGGAAAAACAAGTGGAAGATGACATCAAGAAAGTTGTTAGCAGTTGCGTCGTACATGTGACTTCTAACGATCTCTCGTATACTGGGGAGGGACAGTCTGGTACTATGTACCACCCCTACTAACACACACTGTCGGTCGAGATGAAAAGCTCTGCCCTTCTTTCCCACAGCTGGAAGAAATGATGGCACATACGACTCTCAGTCTTGTAACAATTCAGTGCCCTTGACCATACCTGTGAACGCTGCTGCTACTTCTTCGACCAATCAGTTGGAGTTGTGTCTGGTTGTTTCCTCCCACGCATAAGAATGTGGTACGTACCCCAAGCTTACGCAGTACAGGTGTTCACACAACTACTTCCACAGCTCTATCTCGTACGATGAGCGTTCTCTCCCTTTTTCAGTGCTCCAGAAATCAACTCGCACGAAGACGACAGACCAGCAGAGGGATGGTGATAGAGCATATGATCAATGAGCCGCCCTAACTGAGTGATATTTCTCACAAAGATTCTCTTCATCCAACACTAGTTGACAAACTTCCTCCATGCGCACCATCACTGCATGATTGGTGTTCGTGCAATCAGACAACTTGCTATCTGACTGTTTTTACTTACTCTTCAAGTTATTGTAACATTTGAGTCACAGGATACCTGTCACTTAGTTCTCCTCCATGTTCTTCATCAACATGCAGAGATCCTTTCATGCACCAAGATATCTTTCGACGCACCTTAGGTACTCGAGCTGCATCAATGTCTTGAGTCCTAAGGTTTCTCAAGTGGGCCCTCTTTAGCCTGTGAGACGCATAGCAGAGAGGCTCCAACCCTCAAGATTATCTTCTAGCGTCAGTCTCGGCGAAGCAAGTAAGCGAACTGCATGGCTTT
The DNA here is from genome assembly GCF_036898095.1 of Palaemon carinicauda. Taxonomy (NCBI): domain Eukaryota; kingdom Metazoa; phylum Arthropoda; class Malacostraca; order Decapoda; family Palaemonidae; genus Palaemon; species Palaemon carinicauda. Next base: position 60,159,616 of record NC_090726.1, on the reverse strand, counting down.
TCCTGTCACAAGTCACTCTGAATAATAGAAGAAAGTCTCTCTTGCTTGAGTTCAGTTGTTTGTAACTAAGAACCAGAATTCAGTTGTTCATGACTTTGAGTTTTGTTTGTCTTCTCTACAAGAAGTCCGCTGCCTTCCTGGCCTGGGACATGACGATACTTCCTTTCAGCTTTGGGGAACAATCAAACTTGTTTACCCTGCAAGTGAAGTCTAGAAATGAGTCAAGATTTACTGGCCCTTTATAAATTTTCTTTCTTCCCCTTCCTTGGAGTGTAACGGATGCTTTGTTATTTACCGCATGATTGAGCGATCTCCCAGATGAGGATACCTTATGGGGAACCTAGAAGACAAGAAAAAACTATTAGACAACACAATCTCTACATATTATGCTCTTCCATGTTAGTCAGTTCTGTAAGAGTGGAGCTTAACTCATTGGGCTGGTAAATTTCTTAATAATAAAAGCATAATCGGCTACCAGCATAACACCTGCTACATCTTCATACAGGATTCATTACTTTCACTCCTGTGCGGGACCAAAATGTTTTGACAATTCCTCATGAATGTATGTAAACCAGCCAGTTTAGTTTTAGAAAAATCACTCCCTCCTAGGGATGTCTCCTATTAAAGATGATGGTTAATATTCATGTAAGAACAATCACAAATTTCCAAAATAATTTGTACTGTATTTTTCATAACTCCAAACCTGAGTCTTGTAAGTTGAACCTCCATTTTCAACCACCCTGCAAGTCCTTCATATAAGGTCAAATTGGAAGCCAGGTGACTAACTCATGAAAACGTTTTAACGGAATTTTACAGCATTGCTGAGATCATACTCCAATTACAGGACTTAGGGAAAATACATATTATTCAGAAACGTGGTATGAATATTCACAATATTGGTTTGCACTTGTGTACAGTACAATAATTTAAAATGTAGAGAAGAGTGAAATGGAAAAAAAAAACAATTCATGAGTTCTTTCAATTTCATAGAGTCAAATTCAGAAACCAGAGAGCAACTGCTAATACATGCATGAGTAATAATTGCAAGATTTGAATTTCTCATGCCCTTTCAAATAATTACTCAAAGCAATAATAAATACTGTATATGGTTCATATCAAAGAATGGTTAAATTAATACAAATAAACCACATTTACTACACAAGACTTGGAACTATAACAAAGTACTGAATAAAGTCTATATATAGTGTTTCTAACATATTGTATATAAAAAAAAATTACAGGAATAAATCAAGCAATAACGAACACAATTCATACTACGAGAATACTACCATACAATATTACAGTACAATATTTCATTGAGATTACTGTATAGAAATACAATTACCACAAAAATACTCGGCTCTTTCATTGCAAAAAAGCAGCTTTAATTAAAAATTTTATACCATCCGATGTTAATATTTTTTTTCTCCCAAACTGCTTATATCGATGTTTATCCCTAAGAAACTAAAATAATTTTCACTCTCCTTTCAATATATTTAGGCCTCTAGTATGGCATTGAGACAATCTAGCAGCTAATGGTAAAAACTCACTCTCTACATTACTAGTCAATATGGAAGGAGGGTGGGTATGTAAATGAGCATAGAGTCTAGAATCAATTTTATTAAAAATTATGTTTATTTCTATAAACCTATCCAGATGTTCATATTACTGATTTCCCACACATTGATGGATGCGAGTCGGTGAAGCAAATATGTCATTAATGAACAAACAAACTTATTTAATACCCTAGAGTCATATCTTGATTCCACAGAATGTTCCTAAATACCTTTTGTTACCTAATCTCTTATTTACATAATTCAGCCAACAGTGTTTCACACGAAAAGTTTAATGTAAAATTAATTAGATTTACATGATTAAAAAAACTAGCCAACTTTTAATTGATTCATCACCAGCAACTATAATAGCACCTAAAGCCCAGAAATCTTGATGAACAAACCAGGTTTCTTCAAGGTAATGCTTATTGAATACCGACTTAGTACGCCACTGAGCTGCTACAAAAACCCATTCCTAAAATATACTCTTACAAAACATAAAAGATGTTGCTGTATTTCTAAAATTAGAACTCTTAACAATCCACTCATCTACCTTGCATTCAACTCCTTGTGAGCTCTCATGACCAAACTCATAAGAAAGCCTAAACCTACTAAAAAAACAGAACCCTAATAGTCATCCTATTCGTAGAGACCCTGAAAGTGTGTATTACCAGTTAATCATGGGAAATAATGGAAAGTCATCTAGGTTCAGATTTGACCTGCCCTGGAACACGGCATCCACCATCTCACTTACATGAACACATTTGGTCATCCTCACCAATTCTCTAAACATACTGACAGATGTGGAGACCATTAGTTTGTAAGTAAATGGGTTTTTCCCTTACCTAATCTGCTTAATGTTTGATTTTCATAGTTACTGTATAGTCGGCTGAAACAACAACTCTTCAGTTACAGAAGCTAGTTACAATACATTGCCCCAAGGAAATCTTACACTATGCTATGTAATTCATACATAGAAAAAAATGATGCATATGAATGCTTGCTTCAGCAAGCAGGAGGATACTAGGATCCAGGCTGCCATGTTGGTCTTTTGTTTCAAGAACTGGGGGTCATATATATCCATTAGGCAAAACTTGACGAATTAGATTAGGGTTCAAAACTGGGCTAGTTAGCTGAAGAGAGATAGGCCATATGAAATTGCACAAAAGAAGTAAAAATGACACGAGCTCTGAAGCTCATCACTATTAAAACTTGACTGACTAATGTCTAGAGTAATATTACTGTTGTCATCCCTAGTAAAAATAACTAACCTTGATTTCTCCAAATTTACCTTTTAGATTAAAGTTGGTCTTCTTTTTCATTTGGAACATTCAATTTGGTCAGGATTCATCTGAACATATTTTCCCATTAGATAAAAAGTAAGGCCTTTGCATTCTTGACAATAATAATCTACAAACAGGAAATTACCCCTGGTATAAGACAAAGAAAGACAAAAAATCATCCCTTGTACAAAATACATATTGAATGCGGAATTTGAATATCTAGAAAAAAAAATCACTGCAGACAGATTACTAACAAAGCCAAGAGAGGTATACCTTACAAGCACTGATAACCAAAATAATACTTATATCTGGAGAATTTAACGGTTTAAAGTTGACTTGCTACAGCAAGAACGATGTAGAGACAAAGAAACTAATGGTATAGCCTAAACATGGAATGGTTATTGCTATTGGGTGCTAGATTATCACAATGCTATACAAGAGGCCTAAGCCTAGTGAATGGAAAGAATTTTTTTTTCTTTTTTTTTTAGTATTTTTGGAAAAACATCGATACTGCATAAGCAAACTTCAAGATAGAATTAGAAGCAGTATAACCTCAAGGAAGATTTATAAAAATCATCATGAAGACAGCCAGTATACAAAAATAACTTTTGGTATTACACTATTACTTAATCTCTTGCCATTGAGAGGTCCTTTAAATTAAGGGGCTTGGTTGTCTTCAACTCTATATTATCTTTTCAAAGGCAAAAGAAAGAAATTATCAAAGCTACTCAAGAAAGTTACACTATTACAAATACAAAATTAGGAATTGATAATGCAAACATTATTCCTCGATGGATAGGGGGTGTCATAAGTACAGTCTTCTTTGGTGCATAGCTGTACACTTTCCCCTCGTTCTGTTTTGTCCATTCTTGCTTTCTTACTTCTTACCCTCTAACTTTTACATCATAATGTAACTGCAGGTTTTTTCCACCCCCTCACCCTTGTAACAACATGATGTACAGTATAGCTTGCTGAGAGCCAACACCAGTCTACATGGCCAAAATTCTTAAAATCAAATCAATGCCTGTCCTATTTTTCAGTCTATATTATTTGGAAGAAAACCTTAAAAATTAACTGACATAGAAAGTAATTCAAATTACCTTTAATACTGTTATAAGCAAGCAATAAAGATTACTGGAAGATCATCACTAAAAGTGACATAATACGCTTATTCCTTAAATTATCATTTGCTAACATAGATTGTTTATGGAATCCCATAAGCAGCCACAATAATAGACTACATCAATTTCTCTGTGGAGTGAATTTAAAAGCCTTTCTAAAAGGTCAATCAATAATAACATCACATAACCTGTGACATAAAGGCATCACCATTGTCAGAAGAACCTTTTTAACCCACGAAGGATGACCCATCCATACAATGGATGCATTGATTGCTATCAACTTGCGAGCGTCTGTATAGTGGATGCATTTCATCCATCCTTTCTCCCCTCATACGTCTGACTTTAGCTCCACCTTCTACTGACGTGACAGGCTACTTTACCCAATCAGTGATCGTTTATACAAAGCAAAGTTGCCAAAATTTGTATACTTTGAGGTTATAGGAGTGTGCTAAGCAAGCGCCGTTGGCAGTGAGGGTAGGTGCCGTTTGACTTATCAAATGAAATTTTGTTATCTGTTGGCGTGATAAAAGATAACTTTTTTTTTTTTTGCAAAATTGAGTTAATTTGTTTTATAATGGCTTATATTGATTATCTTAATGATTCAGAAACAAGTGCTGATGATTTGGACATCCATAGTGAGCATGATAGTGATGATTACATTACTGATAGCAATGTTTTTGACAACGATCTTGACGTTGAACCTGTTGCTTCATCCTGAGCACGTGCTTATCTGCCTGAAGGTATTGACAGTGGGAGTGATTTGGATTTAACCCCAAGAAATGTAGATCCTTTTGGGTTTCCTAACCATAATTCAAAGCCTATCGAGTACTTTACTTTATTTGTATCTAATGATGTTATAGATATTCTTGTTCGTGAAACAGATTTTTAACTAGTCAGGAAGAGTGGATTAGAGACCATCCACAAAGCAAATACAAAAGCTAGAAACTAGGAACTTGTGAAAGAATGAAAAAGTTTTTAGCTCTTAGTTTGGTCATGGGATTGATAAAAGTGCACGATATCAAAGATTATTGGAGTACTTTTTGTTCAACTAGAATTTCTTTTTTTCGGAGAAACCCTGCTACGAGACAAGTACCTTCTAATTAGTTGCTTTCTTCATTTGAATGATAATAGCTTGAATAAGGCCAGAGGTGAGTCACAGTATATCTCATGGTTTCGAGTATGCCCTCTTTTAGATTCCTGCAATAAGTTGTTCAAGGATCATTACAATCTTCAGCAAACTATTTCCCTTTATGAAAGTATGATTGGTATGCGTAAATAAGTGTGCATTCATACAATATGTGCCCAATAAACAAGCAATGTAGATATGGTGAAAATGTGTCCCTTGATATTTTGATAAATTATTTTTTACCATGCTATTATTGGATAGAATATTCTGTTTTTCTAGGAATTTTTTAAAACTACATTCTTTAGAAAATTAGCACTGCTATAAAAAATAGGAATAATAAGTTTTGTAAAAATCCAGCTTCAAAGTGCCTAATTTTTTTGCAACTGTGATTTCTAAAAATATGCAACTGTGATTTCTAAAAATATTTTTTATCATATCCAAGGTAATTAACAATGTATAAAACAATAAATGGCATATTGAAAAAGCTAATCTTCTTGCGGTTTCAATGATATCAAATACTTATATATTAGAGTAAAAATAATATATTTAGTTTTTTATTTATTTTTTCTACTATGAATATCAATAAACCGTTGTTCTTTGGTGGAGCCGCCCGTCGTCCTTCGTGGGTTAATTTTACTTTATTTCAAACATAAAAAGCATTGTAACTAATCTTCATTTAGGATAAAAAGTTGCATATTATTTGGTGTATAAAGGGAACAGCTTTGCACTTACCGGGCAAGAGTCCTAGAGACGTCAATTCACTAGTAGGAAATATAAATATTAATATTGTATGCACTTATGGTCTCCAATACCCTGGTCTAGCCTGAAAACACAACCGAGCATGAACCAGAAGAAGTATATTAGCTCCAGAGCAAACATCCACAAAGAAATCCAAGACTCCTGGAGGACTGAGAGTGGGAACATACTGTACTACAATGGAGGAATGTAAGTAAAGGTGGAAGAGCCCCAACAATACCTACAAACATTTAATAAAGAAAAAGCTAGGTCACAATGGTTGAATAAAAGGGGGAATAATCAATTCTGTTACAATAATCCCTAATAACAATTAATCAAAAGGTGCAAAGATAAAATACTTGGGTCACCTGATTGCCAATTGTTTCTTTTATAAGAGGATTGGCGTAACTGGGATTATTAAGAAACCTACACGTATGCCGTATAAAAGTACAGTACTGTAATGGGTTTATCATGAAAAAAAAAAAAGATACTTTAAGAACCCATTCAAGCTCAGTCAAAATTTTACAAAATTTTATTCTAATAATGAAATTTGTTACTTCTACAATCATCTGATGTTTAGATTGCTTGTCTCATGAAACTTGGCTAAGTCAATGTTTACCTGAAAAAAAAAGTCCTGTTTTCTTTCCTTTCCATAGAATTAGGCCTCTGTTATAGTAGAGAAAATCTAGCGATTAATGGTAATAATTTGGTGTAGGTACAATACCTCATTTTGTCTCTGTCTAGAAGTCAAAACTAATTTATATTCTTGACATCATTAGTCAGAGGAGAAGGTGGTGGTTATGTACATGAAGATTAGTTTAGAAATAAATTCTATGAAAATTTTTTTTTTACTTTCCTGATGTTTATACTGCAGACTAATACACCCTAATGGAGGTAGGCCACTGACAGAAAGAGATAGTAAATTATAAATCCTAAAACATTAAACTTACATAACTGCAATTCTAATATTCTGTACCCTAATCTGAAGTCTTTCACCAAGATTCAATTGCTTGTGCGCCTTTGTGACAAAGCCTTTAACTAGCAAGGACATAACATTTTTGGACCTAGGATTAGAAATCTTGACCACATTGGAAAAAATTTGGAATATTATCCCTAATTTCTATTCTGTTCATATAATACAATATTCAACATCTCTCCACAGACAAAGAAACCTATTCTCTGACTCCCTAAGTGGACATCGTCCAGTTCAGACCTCTTATAAGAAAAAGTAATTTCTTCAGGACCGAGAAGGAAACGGGTTTGGGATGGTGGCGAGACCTGCCTTACTAAGACCCTGACTCCAGCTTTGGAGTCTCTTCCAGTAGCCATGGCTGCTTTATCTCATCATCCTCTTGTCCGTCCTGTGTGTTCGTGTCGATTCATCACGTGTATTCTGCTTCAACAATTATTATCCAGCGATTTGCTCCTCTTATTGGTTGCCAACACAGAGTCCTGATACTCCTTGTCATGGGCCAATCTAACATTATCATCATCTTATTCTCTGATGCAACTTCAATTCCCTTTTCTAAATATGGATTTTGAAAGAACTGTGGTAAACAATTCATCCTAAAATTGTTCTTGGTTCTGAATGTAGGCTCAAAAGACAAAATAATCTTACTGTATTTTGTACAGAACTTGCATTTATTGCACAAGGCTAGGGATTTGCTTTGTCAGTAGAGGAACTAGTACCTACTTTAAATCTGCTAGGGATAACATTGGATGTGCCAATGGCCTAGACTACACAAGCCCAGTTCCTCACCATTCAAAATATGATTTAACTGTTTGTCAGAAGGTTTAAGTCTTTTAAAAAATCAACAAGAATTAAAATAAACTTTACTTTAATAATATAGCTTAAGGTGATTGATAATAGCAGCAGCTTAAGGTGATTGATAATAGCAGCCTCCTTTAGTGAGTGGAGGGATATAAAGATCCACTCCACAAACTTGATAGATTTCAAGATGTGCTAAAGATTGAGAGATAAGACCAGCTCATTGCTATTCAAAACATAATCCAAACATTCCTTCCTCTGAAGCTTTACAAGAACTATTTGAAGTTATTTTTCCTGTTCTACAGGAATTCTACGATATTAAACACCAGTTTCCCTTCAGGTATAGAAATTTTTACCTTCTAACATATCTTTCCCTAAGAGGCATATTAAGGCATCCAAAGTCCTGACAATAATTATCTAAATCACAAAACTGCCATAACTATGAAACACAAAGCAATTGGGGATAATGATCGCCCAAAAATAAGTCCATGGGAAAATCTAAAATTACTAAAATAAATCCCAAAGACATCCCTTAAGATGACTAATACCCTAATTAGCATTTTTATAACTCTAACACAAGCTAGTATGGTAAACCAAAAGACAACATTACTCTGTAAAAATTATGAGAGGACAAAAATAAAAGCAGGTAAGGCATACCTATGCCTTCGTTAATACCATGAACTGTTAGAGTGTCTATATACAACAGTATACTAGAGGCTTAAGCTTATTGAATGGAAAGAAAATAGGACATTTTTGGTTTTGTAGGTAAACACCAATACATATATATACAGTAAGGCAATCTTCAAGAGATAAGCAATACAAACATCAGGGGAGGGTAAGTACTCATCAGTCAATTTTTGGAGGTTGTGAATGATAATACCACAGGATACCATTTTAGCAATGGCATGTGAACAGACTTATGAAATTGATTAAACAAATTTTAGCTAATTCTATACATATTATATTCTTCTCACGAGTCTTCTTAATTATTAATTTTAGCAACTGTCTGTATTTGATTAATTTATGAATGATTCTGCCTCTAGTTAAAAGGTAAATCATATACATAATTAATTAAATTCCATGTATCCAAAAATACCTACCTGAATTGACGCTCCTTAGTATAGAATTTAATCCACTGAAGAACTTGATATTAAACATTTGACAAATACAGTTCACTGGCTATTTATAAAAAACATAAAATACCAACAAGTTAAATACAGCAAAGATTAAACCATTATAGATTATCAGTTCTGTTATCATCAGCAAATGCTATCAATCAACAGGTTATTTGATGCTTTATAAGCATGCATAGATTAAAATAATATATTTTAAAAACAAGGTAGCCCCTCATAGCAGCGGCAGGGATGAAATCACAGATTGGTTTTTCCTCTAGCTTATATCACCAACTGAGCTGAAACACTGGCAAGAAATCTAGTCCTAGGACACGAGGAAGACCTTATAATACTATAATGCCATTACAGTATGTCTAAATTAGGAAAATATGAGTTCTGTGCTCTTCCCACAAATATACATCCCCTTTCACCTAACAACTGAGAAAACAATTATACCCTAAGAGTCATAATATAACAACTCATTGAAATATATCACAGTTGAAAAAATCCTCCTACGTGGTCACATTTTTGATGCAACAACATATCTGTCAAGTTCTTTCTCAATGGGTTTACAACTTGTGTCCTTCCTTGCTCTTGAAAATGAATTTATATCACTGGAGTCCATTGTTTCAAGGTGGAATCTCTTCATGTCTATCAAAGTTGTAATGTAATTAGAAATGGCATACACAGTTTTGAGCTGTGCAAATGCTTCAGTACTTGGATTGCTATTCAGCAAAGATCTGCTTTGAGACTCCATTCGGGTGACAATAGATTCCATGGATGTTTTCTGCTTTTCCATATCTGAACTGAAAAATACAAGAAAAATGAATTCATACATGCCATAAATTATCTATTTCAAAACAAACTTCTTAATATACGAGCATGAAAATTATCAATGTTTACATGCACAATTTCTCTCAATACTGGCTTCACATTCTAGTACGTCCTTAAGGTGAATATTATGCTAAACCTCTGGTAAGGCAGTATATCTTTCCATTACAATAGGGTGCTTCATATCCATTTCTTTATCATTTGCTCTTCATATATATTCCAAGCATAAAAATTCTACAAAGATTATTATATTTGGCAACCTGGGCACCTCTTGCAAATTAATTTAAAATACACAAAACCACCTGCACAGACAACATGAGATGACTGACATTCTAAAGCATTAAAAAAAATAGGGGAAGCATTAAACTTTATAGAAATTAAAATTTTTCTTGGAATTCATATTCCTCCTGTCACACATAAACATAACCACAGTTCAGCCCTCACCCAGCAGGATTCTCATGTCCCTTGGCAAAGACTCTTAAATAAACTAAAAATTTCAAAATCTGGAAATACTTATAAGGTAAAAAATAGTATAATTTTGGTCCATGAGACCACACAGTGTACATACAGTAGATACAGTAGACTTTAGGTATGTGAAGGATAATACTAACATGATAAATGTGAGACTGTGTAGTTCACTGATAATTTTCGATGTAATGTTGCTTTGAAGATGAAGAAATGTATCTTGATGAATGTTGAAAATCCCCTTCTCACACCTAGAAATAAAGACAAATATAAAATAACTGATAACACATAACAGAACATAGGTTAGAAATTATCAAATATCTAGTCAATCTTATTTTCTAAACAAAATTTTTCTTCTATAAAAACTTATAACTTTAATTATAATTATCTTATGTTTGTGATCACATAATATTGACATTAATGCTAATTCAAACCAAATTATCTGCTGGTCAGCTGCACAGACCCCTGGTTGTAATGTGTAAAAACCCTCACTTTTTGTGTAGTCTACAGTAGCACCAAAAACTGGTGTGGTTTTAAGACAGAAAATGGTCCTTGGTCGATGGTACAGTAATTTTTATTTATTTATTAAATTTAGGCCCTATGGCTGAGGCTAGGGAGGCCCTTCAGAGCCAAGGTACAACTGGGAGGGGAAGGGAAACCACCACAGTTGCATTATGCAGCTAAAAGTTAAGAAGGTTTTAAAGGTCACTCGTAAATGGGACGGTGATGATGTCCTAGAGACTGACCATATTACATATGATCAGTGCCCCAGCCACCTCTCCATCATGCTAGGACCAGGGAGGGCTAGGCAATAGCAGCTGATGACTCTGCATGTAGACCTATAGACTATACCAAGCCACACCTCCCTACTTGTTAGGATGGTGAGGTTGCAGACACTATAAGAAACTATGTATCTTGAGAGGGTCTCGAATTTCCGTGTAACAGATAGCTGGGTAGTGATGTTTCTAATAGGCTACCACAACCCTCAAGAGGTAGGGCAGCTCGAAGAAAGTAATGAACCAGGGAGGCAGGTAAAGCAATGTAGATACAGTAATAACAGTCTTTATATTACACTCTAAGTCAGTTCTGACTTTGCATTGCTCATCTTTAAGCATTAAAAACAAAATAGTACAATATTCATATTACACTATTTTACAAAATCTTACATTGGCCTCTATGTAGTAATATGATGATGAAATGCTGTAATGTACTGTACTTTACATCACATATAAGCTTATTAATACAGGGATCTGGTTTTTATAAAATGATAGCAGTATATAAGTACTTTAATGTGTTCAGTACATTGAAAGGGATTGTATAGGTTACTTTAAGGGTGAACATTCAACCTATGTCGAAAATTGACTTCTAGGAGTAGGGCGTTCCAAAATCAAACCATTGTTCTCTAGTCTTGGATAGTGCCACAGCCTCTGTACCATGGTCTTCCAAACTCTTTGGGTAGAGTTCTCTTGCTTGAGGGTACACTCAGATACACTACAGTATTCTATCTTATTTCTCCTCTTCTTTTTTTTTTAAGATTTTATAGCCAATATATGAAAAATCTATTTTAATATTGTTAATGATCTTAAAATACTCAATTTAATTGTTCATTATTTCTCTTGCAGTTTATTTAATTCCTTGCTTCCTTTCCTCAATGGGATATTTTTCTCTTTTTGGAGCGCTTAGGTTTATAGCATCCTGCTTTTCCAAATATGTTTGTAGTTTAGCTAGCAATAATAATAACAATAAATTAAATAATATTGAAACTAATTAAGGACATATGGTGGGGTATTACTGTATAGTGATGGGTTTATATGAATTTCAAAATATCTTCATTAGTTTTACAACTAATCCAAACTTATAAAAAAAACTCTTGGTTTTTATTATGGCAACCATCAGTAGCATGGTTCTGATATGAGATAGGCCACTGTCATGACCTTGTATCTGTAGCACAGGAAAAGAATTCTCGGGTATGCTGCAGTGAAGCTGTTGTTGGTAGCATGCTACCTGCAAAGAGTTTGATCACCCATACACGAGTTCACTGGTTAGCTGCAATTCTGCTCCTGTGCTTATCCTTTGAAGGTGTGTTACAGTAGGGTTCTTTTCAGCATCACAGTTCCAAGTGAGGGAAGATATTCTAGGTTGGGGCATCAGAGGCAGGTGTCCTTCCTTCTAAGGACTGAAGGCATGGCTTGTTGGTCAATACCCCTAGAGTTACTCATGATCCAGTCTCAGCTAAGTCCTGGAACTAGCCTGTGATTGAATCATAATTGTATGCAGTATCAGGAACAAAGTCGCAACGGCTGAATTTGACCACTCAAACTATCAATTCGCCGTCCTGTTTATGAAATACAGCCGAAATCATGGTCTATTGTATCTGTTCTGACAGGTATTCTACTTGTGGGTGATTAGGAGTAAATCCTTTTTATCTGCTTGGTACCATACTTGTTAGTGATTAGGAGACAATGATACTACTTTAAAAGTTGAAAAAGTAAATAAATCAAAACAATCATTAAAAAACAGCAGTCTTGGTAAACTTTAGAGCTGTGCACTGTGCAAATGCTTACAAAGATGTAAATAGAAAATGCAAATGCTTACAAAGAAGTAAAATGATGTTTGTTGAAGTTCTAGGGATCCCTTACGCACATGTACGCACACCTTTACACACTTCCTTGGCTACTGCCATTTTCTTTTGAAAAACTCAAATATGTTGAGAAATTTTTTGAACATAAAAGTGGGCAATTATTGACTGAGGATTTGTTGTGAAACGACATATTTTCTAATGAAAATTTAAAAAAACAGAACGTTATAACTCATCTCTTTCCAAACATGATTGAAGTAATGTGAACACCAAAAACACTGACATATGGATGAAACTTTATTACATTTTAATCACACAGAAAAAGATATTTTTCTTGCCATTTTCACTAAAAAAGGAGATCTGATTGATTGCGATAATTATGCTTGCATCATTTATCATGAAAATAAATAGCATGCTCATTTTAGAGGGACTAGAGAGAAGGGTTGATGAAAAGCTGAGAGATGAACAAGCAGGATTTAGAAAAGGTAGAAGTTGTACTTACCAAATTTACATTTTAAAACATGTGGTACAGCAATGTGTAGAATATAGAAATCCACTTTTGATGGCCTTTGTGGACAGTGAAAAAAGCCTTGAGAAGCGTGCACCGGAAATTTTGGGGTGTCCTGCGTTATCATGGAGTTCCTCTTAAATATGTAAATTTGATTAAGTCTGTTCATGAGCATAGCAAGTGCAAAGTTAATGTTAGTGGAGTCCTATCAAATGAATTTCCAGTGAACAGTGGCGTACTCCATGGGAATTTGTTGTCACCTATGTTATTTATCCTCATGGATTTTGTAATGCATAGAACAGTTGTGGATGGTGAAGAAGGATTGGACTGGATTGGTAACAAGAAATTAGCAGACCTAGAATATGCTGATGATGCTGTCCTTGTTAGCAGAACACCGCAGGACTTGCAAAGCTTGCTTACTAAAACGCAAGAAATATCTCATGACGTTAAGCTTAAGATCAATAGAAGAAAGACAGAGATGACGAGAACAGAATATGCAATGGAAGATGAAATATCACTGGAAGGAGAAACGATTAATGAGGTGGAATCATTTAAATATTTAGGAACTATTATCTCAAATATCTCAAATACAGGATCTTTAAAATTTGAGTTTAATGAAAGATTTAAAAAAACAAATCAGACAATGGCTAGATTAAGTAAAATTTGGAAATCAAATTGCCTGACATTACATACAAAAATCAGGCTATACATTAGTTCAGTGAGATCCGTGTTACTGTATGGACATGAGTCGTGGTATGACAATGAAAAAATATCCAACAAATTTTGTAGATTTGAGAGCAAAGCCCTCAGAAGAATATTGGGAGTTGAATAGCAGGAGAGGATTAGAAATGAAATTATAAGATAGTTTACTCGAGTGCCATATGTGAATGAGATCATGGTGAAGGGTAGATGGAGATGGTTTTGGCATGCTCTCTGCACTCCCCCAAGGGAGATTATTTAACCAAACTTTTATCTGGGCTCCACAAGGCACTAGAAGAGTTGGAAGATCCAGGCCTACATGGCTGAGGACCATGAACAGTGAAGCGGGAGATTATGAATGGAGCAGTATTTATTTAAAAGCTCAAGATAGAGAAGACGAGAAAAATCTATCCAAGGCCCTTTGCATCAATAGGCAGAGGAGGAGATGAAGATGATGATGATGAGGATAAGAGGATGAGAAAAAGATGCGTATTTACCACTAATATGACAAATGGGCAGAAACTGTAACTCATAGGTAATAAATGCTAAGTTAATAAGCTTTATCTACATTTCAATCAAATAAATGGATGCATATTAGGGACTGAGTAACATTATGCACTTATACATTCTTCGGTATATCAGGCTCATGATATCTACGTTCAATTATAGAATGGTGCAATCTAAGTTAGGACATTGAAACTCAAATGATTGAATAGATCTTTGCAAATACACTATTTTGAATACCATATACTACTGGCGGAAACCTCTATTACCGAAGTTACAAATTTTAATATAAAATACCCGTTTTGCTCCTTTTGTCATAGCACATATCACAGGAGCCTCCTCCCACCCGGTAGCTCAGAAAAACACTAATAGGTGGTGCTTCTGCCATAAGTTACTTGTTCGAACAGAATAAAGGCCCCAACGTTTTATATTTTAAACCTCTTTGTTATTTATTTTCAATATTGGAATATGCAATATAATCATAGCTCTTATTTCATTGGTCATGATAATAATAAAAGGCTAGGGTAAAAACTTGTGTTGATATATTTAGTATGATAATTGGAAACGGAAGCAAAGTCCATGTTCGAACAAATGCTGGAGCGCGAAGCTACATCTTCACTCCTTTGTTAAGTGTGTATTCACCCCTTTAATTTTGTGTAATTGAAAACTAACCCCAAAATACTAACCCATGGGGATAACACGCGTATCGAAACAGTCTGCTTACCAGAGCATAGGAGCAGTGAAATAATGTTTATTCGCGAGCGCAGCGAGCATAAGGCAGAGCTAAAACCAATAAATCATTAGCTCAATTAAGTAAGGAGGTATTCATAATACGATGAACACTGCTAAGAACAACTCCAAAGGAAATGGGATGGAAACCTGTTTTCTATGCGTCCGGAAGTCCTGGCAAACAAAAGCGCCAGTGTTTTGAAAGACGAGGCGCCGAGCGTCCTGAAAGACGAGGCGCCGAGCGTCCTGAAAGACGAGAGGCCGAGCGTCCTGAAAGACGAGGCGCCGAGCGTCCTGAAAGACGAGGCGTCGAGCGTCCTGAAAGACGAGGCGCCGAGTGTCCTGAAAGACGAGGCGCCGAGCGTCCTGAAAGACGTGGCGCCGATCGCCCTGAAAGACGTGGCGCCGAGCATCCTGAAAGACATGGCGCCGAGCGTCCTGAAAGACTTAGCGCCGAGCGTAAAATGATCTTCATTACGTCACTTGGCGCGTTCGGTTCATCAGAGGGTTCTCATGGCCGACTGGCGCTCTGGGACAAAAACTGTGTCTATGTTGGTTCGTAAGCATTATTGTATTGCTATTATCAGCAAATGTGATGCAATGCAAGACTCTGACAGCAATGTTAGCTTAACGTCCAACGCTCTTTGCTTTCCCATGGCAAGGGCGAGCGTTCTTGGGAACGTCAACAGGAACGCTCGAGAGGATGTCTGCTCGTGAGCTAACGCCTCTCGTTTCCTTTGGCCGATCGAAATTCCTTCTCCCAGAGGTTGGGGAGCTTGGAAGAGGTCTAAGGCTAAGAAAAAACGTCCACTGTGCTGAATAAATTCACTACACTAATTTAGCACTGAAACTTGCACTTTTAAACTCTTACACAAAAGACCATAATTAGTCCTGCCCGTTGTGAGAGATCTTTCTCTACTGCCAAGGGCTTAAATGAGAATGCAAAATCGTTTCTAGTTCTTGCTATATAAAATTGTAACAAAATATTTTTTATAAAATATTACACAGATATTTTCATTGTAAAATAAATGTTTGAACAAACTTACCCGGTAGTTACATATAACTACCGGTAAAGATAAATGTTATACATACTCACCCAGTAGTTATATATAACTACCGGGAAAGTTCCATGTTATATGTTTCAAATGAACAGATATAGGAATAACATATATATATATATATATTTCTGGGCTCCGACCCGTGCCGCCCAGTGAAATGCTCCTTTAACACCATTTCTAAGGTAAAAACTGCTATGAATTTACCAGAGAAAAATTTGTATAGGAATGCTAGGTTGAACCCAGCTCGCTCACCTTAATAAGGTGTCGGTATAATACTGGGGCGTTGAATATATCACAACCAGAGGCCTCGCACCATTTAGATATCTCCTGTCAATATCCCCGAACAGCGAGGTGTCGTTCAACATCCTACTACTACTAGCAATCCCACGCCAGTGACGTCCCTCCTTTACTGTAATAGCACACAGTTTGCTAGCCGTATTTTACCTTGCGTGTGAATTTCACTGGTTTTTTTCTGGATTTACCACAAGATGTCGGACTCCGCTGTCCCTCCATCTAAGTTAAGTACCAGGTCTATGAGTTTTGAGATTTTGGAGGGGGCCTTGCCCCTTTTTGTTTATATTATTCAGCTTTATTATTCACAACCTTGCGTGGGTCTCTCATGGCGCTCGGCTCCCTCCTCTCTCTCTCTCTCTCGTTCGTTCTTAACGATTTTCAATAAGTCCTCCATACTGATTGTTTCTCGTTATGAACCTTACGGATATCCACGGTTCACACACCGTATTAATTTTATATTGTCCTGGTTTTTATGATAACAGTTATTACATATACGTGTGCGTATTTTCGGTAGGTTGGCATGCCTGATTGCCTTCGGCGTTCTATTTCTCATATTATTACTTGGATTATTTACGTTCGCACGCCACGGACTTGCTTATCATTTTAACGTCATTCGTTTGCTTGCATTAGCTCGAGGGGCTTTCATGAGTCAGATACTGTATTACATATTAGTTTTCATTTTGTTAGCGCTTCACTGACCCTATGTTATGTTGGTAGCCCTGCCTACTCCCAACGCCGACAGGCTTGATTTTCTCCTGTCTCATGTTCGCTCCCTCGTTGGTTTTACGATTATGTATAGCTAATTTTATCATTATTATCATCCAGCATGCCTTCCTATCTTATTTTACCAGGCGTTATGTTTATTATAGTATTATTAGTCCTTCCGCATGATCATATCAATCGTGGGTCTGGCAGGTTGGTATACCTGCTATCGCCCCACTCCTAGCCTCCTCCCGCCGATACCCCACCCCAGGGTTCCCTCCCTCTCTCTCTCCCGATCGAGTTTGAGTCACTTTATAGCGCTATGTACCCCTCCCGGGGGCATCCGCTTTGCACGGGCGGTTCCCGTTGATCTGTGAGGCATACTATTATTATACATTAACGTACATTACTTACTCTTTCCACTACTCTACCCGGTCGTAGTCGTTTTCTTTCCGTCGCTCGTTTGGCCAACGATCGGCGGGAAGTTTTCGGCTCGGTCCGTGGTACCTTGTTATGTTATATTATTTATTAAGTTTTGTACGTGCTACTCCCCCGGTCCCGCACGTCACGGACCCGTTAAAACTCCCTTTCCCCCTCTAGTGTCATGCACCTCACGGACCTTATATAGATATATATATATATTAAGATTTCATTACGGGATCCCGGAAGTAGCTTTTATACATTACCATCCGGTCGAGTTGTTTAGTTGCGCCTCCGGAGCCAACATTACTCATTCTTACTTGGATTAACTTTATATTAGTCACATATATATATTATATATACGATCCTTGTTCTCGACCTTCCCTTCCCTCTTTTGATATGATCACGGTTACGGTCTGACTTGATTTCAATTCCTTTTACAATCAAAATGGTTATTTTGATATTGATATTTAAGCACTCCGGACACCCCGGGTCCCGATTTGCTTACATTCAATATACTTTGTGGCTATATATAAAAGATTTATATCATGATATTGACATATATATACGTAGATATTTAAGCTCCGGGTCCTCCGGGCCCCTAATTTGCTTTCATTTAAGATCCTCATGTATCTTTTGTCTTACAGACTGTATGTATATAAAACATTGTTATCATGATATTGATATATAAATCTTTTATCATGATATTGATATATAAATCTTTTATCATGATCTTGATATCATTCAAGCACCCGGGGCCCCCGAGCCCCTATTTGCTTTTATTCAGGACTCCTGATGTATATATATATAAAACATTTTTATCATCAGGATTCCTGATGAATATATATAAAACATTTTTCCCATGATAGTGATATATATAATTTGCTTTCATTCAGGACTCCTGATTTATATATATATAAAACATTTTTATCATGATATTGATATGTAAATCTTTTAGCATGATATTGCTATAATTTAAGAATCCGGGGCCCCCGAGCCCCTATTTGCTTTCATTCAGGATTCCTGATGAATATATATAAAACATTTTTATCATGATAGATGTGTATATATATATATATATATATATATATATATATATATATATATATATATATATATATATATATATATATATAATTTTACGCACAAGGGCCTCCAGGCCCCTAATTTGCTTTCCTTTGAGATACTCATGTATCTTTTATTTTACAGACTGTATGCTGTGCAATGACGGCATGTGCCGCTGTCATCTATCAACCCTGCGGCCATGACATGTGTCATTCATACGCCCACTGTTCTGGCCGAGTGGATGACTTAGCTGTATGGCATCCAGACAATTGTGTAGTCTGCTACACAATGACCTCCACTCTAACATCTGACTCGGTGAGTGCATTTTCATTGATACAGACTTGTAGGGAGTTATGATTAATTTCAATATTAATTTTAAGGCCACTAGTCCTCTGGACTTCCCGCATGCCTTTCACTTAGTGTCTACGAAGTCCTTGGACTTCTTCACTTTTCTTTGGCACAAATATCCCTCGCTAATAGTCTGTTCTCTTTCAGTGCTCCCAACTTGAGAAAGATACAGCCCGGGCTACCCTCAAGATCTGGATTGACGGGTTCGCCCGCAACGTGAAGGCCACACAGCCTTATATCCTCTCTGAGAAATGGTGTTCCCGTCTCTACCCCCATGCTAAAACTTCACCTGCGGTCCCCAAAGAATTGGCGGATCCTTTCATCGAGAGGTTCGAATCCCTTCTTCCGGCCCCGGACCAAGAAGAGACGGGCGGCACCCTAACTGAGGACGTCTCTACCCTCAACCTCGATGTGGAACCCATGGCTCTTGACGATCCCGACGCAGGTAGGGACGTAGGTGAGTCAGGTGGTTCCCGGGCTAAGATTCCTATCCCTAGCCCGGCTTTTTCTTCTCCTTCAGAACACTCTTCTTTTCGAGGTTTTCCGGGGACAACCGGGACTGGTCTCAGTCCCCGGCCTGTTATCCCCAAGGTGAAGGCTTATCGTAAGAATTTATATACGACCCACAAGTCTCCTAAAGACCACAGGGCTTCGAAATCATCAGCTTCGAAGGCTAAATCTTCCTCCACCAGAGTCTCTCAAGACCCAATTGCTGTGCCTTCAACCTCTCACGGAGTAGTCTCCGTTCCAGCACCTGTTTCCCCCCCGGCGGAATCATCTGACCCAGTGGATTTTTCCGAGAAGATGTTTGCTCGTTTTGAGTCGATACTATCGTCTCATACGCGACAATCACAAGAGAGAATAGCTTTTATGGAGAGCCTAGTTCAGGTACTCATGCGCTCGGGGCTGCCACCGCCACAACAGCAATACCCCGTCCCCGACGCCTCCAAGCTTCCTCCTTTCAATAAGAATAACCCTTGGAGGTTGGCATTGCATGCCCCCTTCTCGGAGGGTATGTTGTCAATCGGAGATTTCGGTACCCGGCCTCTTGTGGATTATGAATTCTACCCGCCGGGTCTTGAATTCCCCTTCCCGGGCTACGCTCGCCTCAAGGAAGAGGCTCTGATTCGATTGGATAAGGTCCCAAAGGAAACTGTTAATTTTCCTAAAGAACAGGCACAGTCTGTCTGGGTCCGCGTGTTCAATGAGTGGGATTGCTTGAACACAATGATTACGGCCTACAAAAGTTCATATACTATGTTTGTGGCCGACGACCAGACCCCTACCCCATGTGCGACCAAGATCATAGAGACGGTCTTTCAGGCTATCAAGGAAGAGAAGCCTTTACCTCACCTCAGGGAGACCGACTTACCCTCCCTTCTCTTTCCGGGAGACGGTGAATGTTGGCGGAACGCCCCAGCTACCTTCTCGGTAGGTAAGTTGAGCCCGGACTGTGCCTCGACGCAGTTCAGCGAACGGCTTCCCAAACTCCCGGAGTCTCTCATTAAATTGGAATATGAGTCAAGGTGTAGATTCAGCAGATCCCTTAATTCAGTTGCCCTTTCTGAATTGACTGTCGCCACTTACACCGAGGAGGACCTCCTTAAGGCCCTCACTAAGTCGCTTTTGCAAAACTTTATGGCTGACGCCTATGATTTTGCAAATGCCCGGACCCATTGTCGACGACACGTTCTATCCGAAGCCACAATTAGGGACGAACCTAATAGGCTCATCAAAGCTCCAGTCTGGGGCCCAGATCTTTTCCCAGGGGCCTTAGTTAACTCGGCCAACAAAAACCTCAAGGTTAGGTGGAGCCTGGTTTCAAAGAGGAGATATGAGCCTACTAGTACCCCAATTCGAGGTAGGAAGAGATTGAGGCCCTTCCAATCTTCCAAATTCAGGCAACCTCTGCAAGTAGTTCAACTGGTCTCAGTCCATGGAAGGACTACGTTCCTTCACAAAAGATCTGCTACTAATGAATGCAACCCAAAGTTTACGTCGCTCAAGATTTCACGGACGCTTGTTCAGCGTGCCAAAGAAAGACTCAGACAAACGAAGAGTAATCCGGGACCTGTCTCGTTTAAGTTCCTTCACTCGTTGCGACAAATCCCATATGCTTACCGTCTCGCAGGTGTGGACC
The DNA here is from genome assembly GCF_036898095.1 of Palaemon carinicauda. Taxonomy (NCBI): domain Eukaryota; kingdom Metazoa; phylum Arthropoda; class Malacostraca; order Decapoda; family Palaemonidae; genus Palaemon; species Palaemon carinicauda. The sequence continues at coordinate 60,138,577 of NC_090726.1, read as the reverse complement.
TTACTTCTCCGTGGGGCCGTCACCACCTCCATCGATCTTACAGATGCCTACTATCACGTTCCAATAGCAAGGCATTTTCGTCTTTTTCTGGGCTTCAAGCTAGGCAAACAAGCCTATGCATTCAAAGTGATGCTATTGGGGCTCAACATACCACCCAGAATTTTCACCAAACTAGCAGAGACAGTAATTCAAGAGCTTCGGACTCAGGGGATACAGGTAGTAGTCTATCTAGACGATTAGCTAATCTGGTCAGACAATGCCCAGATTTCCCGCGTAGCAACGAACAAAGTCCTCACCTTCCTTCGGCAACTGGGATTCCAAGTCAACCTCGAGAAATCCCGCCGGGTCCCACAGACCAAGTTTCAATGGCTGGGACTACAAGGGGACCTGTTCTCCCATACGCTGTGCCTCCCCAAAGCCAAAAGGAAGGTGATAGCGAGGAATACAAAACAATTTCTCAAGGAAAAGTTGACCTTCCGAAGGAGCCAAGAGTGGATCCTAGGTTCCTTACAGTTCGCCTCCGTGACAGACGTCGTCCTGAGGTCCAAACTCAAGGACATAAACAGTGTGTGGCGCTCCAGAGCAACCACAATACGCCGAGACAGACGTGCTCGCCTTTCCCCAACCCTGAGAAAAAGTCTGCAGACTTGGACGAAGATCAAGAATCTTTCCAAGTCAGTTCCTTTACAACACAAGAAAGTCCAAGGGTTATGGTCACCGGTCTTACAACAAATGCACGTCAACGTCCTAGAGGCCATGGCAGTCTTCCTCACTTTAAAACGTCTCAATCCAGCCAGGAATCTCCATATCAGACTGGTTCTCGACAGTGCAGTCATAGTACACTGCCTCAACAGAGAAGACTCCAGATCACCCCGAATAAACCACATCGTGTTGAAGTTTTTCTCCATGGCGGCAATGCACAAGTGGCACCTGTCAGCAGTCCATCTAGCAGGAGTCCGGAATGTGGTAGAGGACTTACTTTCCCGGACGACCCCGCTAGTGTCGGAATGGTCACTAGACAATCGATCTTTCCAGTGGATGATATCTCAAGTCCCGGGTCTCCAGGTGGATATGTTTGCGACGGAATCCATTCGCAAAATAGATTGTTACGTAGCCCCCAACCTGGACCCTCAGGATTATGCCACGGACTCTATGATTCTAGATTGGAATACCTGGAAGACGATTTATCTGTTTCCTCCGGTGAACCTCCTGCTGAAAGTTCTGCACTAACTCAGATCCTTCAAAGGTCAAGTGGCTCTCGTAGCCCCCAACTGGCCCAAGAGCAATTGGTTCCCCTTGTTGCTAGAACCAGGTCTCCGCCCCCGCCGGATTCCCAGTCCGGTGTTAACAAAGACAGTGCGAACTCGCAATGTGTTCGCTTCCTCAAGGATTCTGAATGCCCTAACTTTATGGACTTCATGAAGTTCGCAGCCCAACGGGGTGCAAACATCGATCGTTTGAATATTATTTTCCTCGAATCTGACAAAAGGGAATCTACTCTCCGTCAATATGACTCAGCTGTCAAGAAATTAGCTAAGTTCTTGAAAGATTCCCAAGTTGAGAAAATGACGATGAACCTAACTGTGACATTCTTCAGAACTCTCTTCGAATCTGGCCTGGCAGCCAATACCATTACTACAATCAAGTCAGCCTTGAAAAAGATCTTCCATATTGGTTTTGACATTGATCTAACGGATTCATATTTCTCATCCATTCCGAGAGCTTGTGCCAGACTAAAACCTTCAACTCGCCCTAGCGCAGTTTCCTGGTTTTTGAACGATGTTCTTAAGCTAGCCTCTGACACCTCAAATGAATCCTGTAACTATATGGCATTGTTAAGAAAGTCAATTTTTCTTTTGAGCCTCGCCTCGGGCTCTAGAATCTCAGAATTGTCAGCCTTATCTAGAGACCCTGGTCATATAGTTTCTCTCTTCGGGTGAGGTTCTTCTCTCTCCTAACAAAGTTTTCCTGGCTAAAAATGAAGACCCCCAAAACAGGTGGTCTCCCTGGAAGATTGTTCCACTTCCTCGGGATCCATCCCTGTGTCCAGTTACCACCCTGAAAGCCTACTTAGGTAGAATTTCCACTACAACCACAGGGCCCTTATTCATTAGAGAACACGGAGGAACTATTACCCTTAAGGGAATTAGACAAGAAATTCTTTATTTTATTAAACAAACTAATCCTGCATCATTCCCACATGTCCATCATATTAGAGCTGTGGCTACCTCAATTAATTTTTTCCACCATATGAAATTTGATGAGCTCTCAAAATATACGGGTTGGAAGTCCCCTAAAGTTTTCAAGCGCCACTACCTAAAACCTTTAGAAGCTCTTAGATTTGCCACAGTAGCTGCAGGGAATATAGTTCCTCCTGAAGGTACTGAGTCCTAATCACAACATCTTGCTCTGTCCTCTTTCCCTCCTGCCTGGCTTACCTGTTGTTCCTACCTGTTTTGTTACTATACACCCTTATGGTGTATTATTCTATTATTCAATTGTTCAATTTCACGAATTGTTTTCATTACACTTGTTCTTAATCCCCGAGCTGATTTTATTTTGCATTTTTGATTACCAAGCTGGATTCCCACTATTCATATCTGTTGAATTCTACCTACGGGTTTCATTATTGATTGTTTACCATGTCTGTTTATTACTGTCATATACATGTTGATCTATTTTTACGGGTTTCCACATCCCTCTTTTTTTATATTAAACTCATCAGCTCTGTTATTTTGTGTTATTCCCTCTTCAGGTAGTTAGCCATATTGGGTCCCCATTCTCTGGTACGATTTCACTGGGCGGCACGGGTCGGAGCCCAGAAAAGGGATTTTGACGAAGGAAAAATCTATTTCTGGGCGAGAGACCAGTGCCGCCCAGTGAACCCACCCATCCCTCCCTGCTTGGGCCCCAATCTGGGGTGCTATAAGGAGTGACGTCACTGGCGTGGGATTGCTAGTAGTAGTAGGATGTTGAACGGCACCTCGCTGTTCGGGGATATTGACAGGAGATATCTAAATGGTGCGAGGCCTCTGGTCGTGATATATTCAACGCCCCAGTATTATACCGACACCTTATTAAGGTGAGCGAGCTGGGTTCAACCTAGCATTCCTATACAAATTTTTCTCTGGTAAATTCATAGCAGTTTTTACCTTAGAAATGGTGTTAAAGGAGCATTTCACTGGGCGGCACGGGTCTCTCGCCCAGAAATAGATTTTTCCTTCGTCAAAATCCCTTCTATATATATATATATATATATATATATATATATATGTAGACAACCCTTAATTCTCAAAAATTAGTGATTTGTTATGATTAAAATGAACAGATATCGCAATAACGTATATATATATATATATATATATATATATATATATATATATATATACATATATACATATATATATATATATATATATATATATACATATATACATATATATATATATATATATATATACATATATATATATATATATATATATATATATATATATATATATATATATATACATACATACATATATATATATATATATATATATATATATATATATATATATATATATATATATATACATATATACATATATATATATATATATATATATATATATATATAGATATACATATATACATATATATATATATATATATATATATATATATATATATATATATATGTATATATATATATGTATATATATATATGTATATATATATATATGTATATATATATATATATATATATATATACAGTGGTACCTCTACATACGAATTTAATTCGTTCCACAACCGACTTCGGATGTAGAAAACGTTCGGATGTAGAAACGAATTTTCCCATAAGAATACATTGAAATAGGATTAATACGTGGCTGAGCCCAAAAACCTATGATAACTCCTTAATAAATTACTACGCATAATCACACATGACAATATGCACTCTAAACTAGATAATAGACATGTAAAAAAGAATAATTATCAAGAAACAATAAATAAGAAATGGGTTTTTAGCGTCACTTTACCTTAGAAAGTCGAGCGCAGGTGTTGGTCTTGCTACGCAGAGAGGACACGGACGGGCGGCGAGGAGGTAGAGAGGGTGACTACGATAAACGTACACTACCATAACTTATTCTAACTTACACTAAGTGAACTTTAACCTAACTTAGCTTATTTATTTTTTTTTATTTTTATATTTTATAATTTTTTTTTACATTTTCTTTTTTTTTTTTTTTGATGATTAATTTTAATCACTTTCACTCTCTCCACTTAAAATTGATTGAATTTTTTTCTCTTCACTCTTTGAACCACTTCCTTCCTCTTCATTACGAGTTCGCTTCGTAGTTTTTTTTAAAGAAGCTATCGATAGAAAGTTTCTTGGTACGGCTTTTCAGAACGTTTCAAAAATGAGTTAGGCAAACATCATCGAACTGCGCAACTACACGACAAACCTGCAATTTTTTTGGATGGTATTTGTCGATGAAGTTGACCACGTCTTGATATTTTCCTAACATCTCTTTTATTTGCGCCGAACCTAACACATGTTCTACCTCCTCGATCCCTTCCTCGTCATCACTCATGTGCTCAGACATAGCATGGAGTTCCTTGAGCTCCTTTGTAGTAAGTTCGTCATGATGTTCGGCGACGAGTTCCGTGATGTCATCTGCGTCGACCTCCAGACCCATGCACTTGCCAAGGGAGACGATTTCCTCTACGTCTTCCGCTGCACCCACCACGGGATCAGGTTCAGGGTCAAAACCCTCGAAATCTCGGGGAGAAACTGCATCAGGCCACAGCTTCTTCCAGGCAGAATTCAGTGTCCATCGAGTTACTCCCACCCAAGCCTGATCTATGATCTTCAAGCAGTGCACGATGTTAAAGTGGCTTTTCCAAAATCCACGCAAAGTTAAGTTTGTGCTTTGCGTGACATTAAAGCACTGCTTGAATAGGTGCTTGGTGTAGAGCTTCTTGAAGTTCGAGATGACTTGCTGGTCCATGGGCTGGAGGATAGAGGTGGTATTCGGTGGAAGATACAGCACCTTTATGAACTTGAATTCTTTGAAGATATCATCTTCAAGTCGGGGGGGGGGGGGGGGGTGAGCGGGTGCATTGTCAAGGCATAGCAGGCACTTTAACCCGAGAACTGCTACAAGCCTCTTGAGCGGCTGTATGGGAGACTGCTATAAGCCTCTTCAGAGCGCAATTTTCTTTTCCTTCTCGCAAATTCCCTTGTGAACTTATTCGACTTCTATTATTTTTTTCGTGATAAAAAAATATATCTGGTAGAAGTTTGAATGTTTTTAACTATATTTTACCTATATAATTATTTATAAGATAAAACCTTTCCATAGACGAACTTTAAGTTTTTTGCAAGGGAAAAAGGCGAATTGTAATTATTTTTAGTTAAAACTTGTTTTATATCAACATATTAAAAACATGAACGATGAAAAAAAAACTTATAACAACATATATACACATACACACAAACATTATCACATCGTAAGATATTGTGTAGGAAGGGAAATAAAACCTGTGGCAACTCTCAAATCCTACCTCAGGACGGCGGTTGCCTAGTGTAAATTATGACAACACTACCGAATGTTTTTTTATTTGAATATCTGCAAGTGTTTGCTTACAAAGTATAATTTTATCATAAGTAACTGGGTGGTTGTTTACCCAAAAGAAATATTTAGGAGAGAGAGAGAGAGAGAGAGAGAGAGAGAGAGAGAGAGAGAAAGAGAGAGAGAGAGAGAGAGAGAGAGAGAGAGAGAGAGAGAGAGAGAGAGAGAGAATAATAATTTTAAGAAATATTTTATATAGCCTGTATTCATTATTCATATCCACAATAGGAATTTTCTATATCTTTTGTATATATATATATATATATATATATATATATATATATATATATATATATATATATATATATATATATATTTATATATATATATTAATAGGCGGTGATGCTTTTGATATAGGCTACGCATTACTGTATACAAATGCTTAAAAATGTCATATAAAAACCTATTGTAATAAGTCTGAACACATTGGCTAGGTAATGAGTTTATTAGTTACTATTTTTATTCATATAAGATTCCAATAATAGTTAGTATGTTATCAATATGATTATAATCGTTGCTCTCTTAATGTACTT
>NC_090726.1:60119923-60127423 GCF_036898095.1 Palaemon carinicauda | reverse complement strand
AAAAAAGAAGAAATAACGGCCGCTAAAGTAGCTAAAGGTGTATCGTCGTTGTCAAAACAACGGCCACCTATTCTTGATGACGTAGAAAATTTATTAATGGTGTGGTTAAATGAGAAGCAGCTCGCAGGAGATTCAGTAAATGAGAACATGATTTGCGAGAAGGCAAGAACCATTTACGAGGACTTGGTGAGAAGTGAGCCAGGCACATCAGCAGAAAAATAAAAAATTTTAAACAATTTTTATTTTTCCTAACATACTCACCGAGAACTACTTTCCTGTGGAGTCACTTGGTGACCTCTCAATCTCGACCAAGGTTTTCCCGCCGTTATCCCCCTACCCCGCTCTATATAGGTTTTACCCCCGCCGCCAGGATGCGCCCTGAGGGCAGAATTAGGGCAGGTCACTGCCTCTACGGGTCAGCATCGCCATTAAGTTCGACGTTTAGCCCAACTTGGCAATGGAAGGATGGCACTCGGGGACGGAAGGGAGGGCCATTACCCGGAAAGTAGTTCTCGGTGAGTATGTTAGGAAAAATAAAAATTGTTTAAAATTTTTGATTTGTTCCGACACAAATACTCACCGAGAACTACTTTCCTGTGGAGACTTATACTTTAGGAGGCGGGAGTGCCATTCTGCCACTTGGTTCGGCACATAGTGCCTAGAGGGCTAAGGAATGCGGGGCCTATCAGAGAGCGGAGAGAGGGTAACTGCGGAACCTTACGCTATTATTTAAGACTCGCCTCTTAAAATTTTCTCTGCTGAATTTTCTCCTGATGAAGTAGCGAAGAATTTATTCTCCGTTGGGGACATCTTCTAGCCTACCGCTACACAGATTGGAGGGCGGCGATGACTGTCCCAATGGAGAATCCATCCAAGGATTTTCTTGAATAATCCTTGAGATAGTGGGCAGTAAAGGTCGACTGGTGCGACCAAGTGCCAGCTTGTAGGATCTGTCCCACCGCCATGTTTCTCTTAAAGGCCAAGGAAGTGCTCAGGCCCCTGATGTCATGGGGGCGGGGAGTGCCTGGCACTGCCATCTTACCCTCTTCATAAGTTCTAGCGATGACTTGTCTCAGCCAGAAGGAAATGGTGTTCTTGGAGACTTGCTTCTTATTAACACCTGTGGAGACGAAGAGGTTCTTGGCACCTGGTCGGAGATGAGCCGTCCTTTCCAGGTACTTCCTGAGCGTCCTTACTGGGCATAACTTCAAGTCTTCCGTATTGCCTGTCCTGGGAATGGCCGGAATTGAGAAACCTTCAAACTTCGGGTCCCAGACTGTTGGGTTCTGAGTCTTCGCCACAAAGGAGGGTACGAACCTGAAGGACACTTCCTTCCACCCTTTGGAGTGCGCAACGTCGTAAGACAGACCATGGATCTCACCTACTCTCTTAGCTGAAGCCAAGGCTAGCAAGAAGACGGTCTTGAGGGTGAGGTCTTTGTCCCCGATATCTTTGAGGGGCTCAAAGGGAGGACGACTTAGCATTTTCAGGACCTTGGCCAGGTCCCATCTGGGCACTCTCCTAGCTTGAGGAGGGCAGGACTGCTCGAAATTTCTAATCAGCATCGCTATGTGTCTCGAGGTCCCCAGGTCGATGCCTTTTAGGAGGAAGACTTTGCCTAAGGCTGCCCGTACTCCTTTAATGGCTGGGATTGACATCCCTATTTCATCCCTAAGGTACACGAGAAACTCAGCTATGTCAGGGACTGAAGCTTTAAGAGGTCTTATGTGTTTCTCCGAGCACCCCTTCGTAAAGGCGGCCCACTTCGCCGGGTATACCACGGTAGAGGATTTTCTTAGGTATAGGGACATCCTCTTAGCTGTGGAGGAGGAGTACCCCTCCTTCTTCAAGAGCCGCTCGATAGTCTCCAGGCGTGAAGGCGAAGAGAGAGAGGGTTGTCGTGGAACTTGAGGAAGTGAGGTTGACGCAGCAGATCTGACCTGGGGGGCAGAGGCCAAGGCGGTTGGCTTGCCAGGTCTTTTAGATCCGCGAACCACTCCCTCTCCGGCCACCAGGGCGCTACCAAAGTCATCCTTAGGTTTTGGGAGGCTCTTCCTCTGTTGAGTACCTGCCTTAACAGCGTGAAGGGGGGAAAAGCATATACGTCCAAGTTGTCCCACTTGTGCTGGAAGACATCTTCTAGGGCTGCTCTTTGGTCTGGCCCCGGGGAGCAATAGACCGGTAGCTTGGCGTTGAGCTTTGTTGCAAAGAGATCCATCACAGGGGAGCCCCAGCGTTGAATGATGAGTCTGGCTACTTCTGGGTGTAGGGACCACTCTGTCCCTACTATCTGACCCATTCTGCTGAGGCCGTCGGCTAGCACGTTTCTTTTCCCGGGGATGAACCTCGCTAGCAGTACCACCTGTTGCTCGTCCGCCCAATGCAGGATGTTTATGGTGAGGTCGCACAGTTCCTTCGATCTCATGCCCCCTTGCTTCTTTATGTAGGCTACCACCGTGGCGTTGTCGCACATTAAGGCCACGGTGTTTCCCCTCAACCGACTTGCAAAGTGCAGACATGCCTTCTGGACTGCTTTTAGCTCTAGGACGTTGATGTGGAGATGTCTTTCGGTCTCCGACCAGGTACCGCTTGCTGTCTCCTCCCGAAGGTGGGCTCCCCACCCTAGGCTGGAGGCGTCTGTGAACAGGAGGTACTCGGGGGGACAGGACCCGAGGGGCATCCCCTTGAGGGAGTTCGACTGGCAGCGCCACCATTCTAAGGCTGTTCTCGTGTCCGGAAGGACAGGAATCAACGCCTTCTGAGCGCCTGTCTGGGACCAGAGGCCCTTGAGGTTCCATTGCACGGGTCTAAGCCGCATCTTCCCTTGGGGAACCAGTTTCTCTAATGAGACCAGGTGACCTATTAGTCTCTGCCAGTCTTTCGCCCTCCTGGAATGCTCTGACAGGAACGGCTGAATGATGTGATTGAGGTTCCGTATCCTGTCTTCCGAGGGGAAGGCCTTCCCCTGCACGGTGTCCAACGTCATATCCATTTTGTTGGATGGCGTTAAGTTCGATTTTTCCAGATTGATAATGATTCCCAGATTCCTGCAGAACTGGAGGAGGTCCCTCCCTTGCTCTTCTAAGAGGGCCTTTGAGTTGGAAAGGAGCAACCAGTCGTCTAGGTATCTGATGAGACGGATACCCCGTTCGTGAGCCCATACTGAGACCGTCGCGAAGACCCTCGTGAACACTTGAGGGGCCGTCGACAGGCCGAAGCAAAGGGTCTTGAACTGCAGGATCTGGGAGCCCCATTTCACCCGGAGGAACTTCCGACTCGACGGGTGGACAGGGATCTGGAAATACGCGTCCTTGAGGTCGACCGTCATCATGTAATCTTTCTCCCTCAAGGACATCAGGACGGATTTCGGGGTGTCCATCTTGAAGTCCGTCTTCTTGACGAACTTGTTGAGGGCCGACAGGTCTATCACGGGTCTCCACCCCCCCGGTGCTTTCTCTACCAGGAACAGGCGGCTGTAGAAGCCTGAGCCTGGGCCTGGGAGAAGGACTTCTTCCATGGCTCCCTTCTCTAACATGGAGGAAACCTCTCCTTGAAGGGTGGCCCTTTTCAACGGGTCCCTGGGAGCCAACCATTCTGTCTGGGTGGCTGGAATAAGAGGGGGTGGGTCCGCTATGAAGGGGAGCCTGTAGCCTTCTTTCAGGACGGACACCGTCCAAGTATCCGCCCCTTGTGTTTTCCATGCTTGCCAATGAGGTCCGAGGCCTCCCCCAAACCGAGGCTTGGGCGGGAGTAGGGGGCCTCTCCCTCTACCTTCTCCTAGAGGGGCGGCCTGATCTGCCTCTCTTCGAGGCGGAGTAACCCGACCTGAAGGAGCTGGCAGAAGCTGGTGCTCCCCTGCGGGAGGGCTGCGGAGTTGTTGTCCAGGAGGAGGAAGGGGCGTCCCTCCTCGAAGAGCTGGGGGCGGCCTGAGGAGTCACGGCGCTATCCGAGACTGATCTCCTGTATGGCGGCCTTCTGGAAGATGCTTGTCTGGGGACGTTGGTCTTTCTCCTCTTGGACACCTTCTCCATTAGCACTTCCAGTTCCTTCAGAGGGAACAGAGACTCACCCCCTAAGGGTAGGCTACGCACAACTCGGGCTTCCCTGTCCGGGATTCTCCTTGACAACTTAGAGAGCACTGTGTCCCGTTTTCTAAGCACCCAGTTGGCCGTCAAGGCGAGTGCTTGGTAAGCCAGAAACTTGAGGGTTTTCCCCCCGGAGGTGAGAAGGTCCGTCAGGAGACTCTGTTGCTCTGGATCTTCGGGGTCTATGGAGGCTTGTACGTTCACCAACGTGGAGGCCCACCAGTCCAGCCATGAGGAGACGTTCACCAGGTCCCTTGACATCTCCTCCATCATGGCGGCTTCCGTGGGTGAGAAGGAAACAGGGGCTGAAGAGGCCCTTTCGTCCGAGCCGCCTTGTCCCAGGATGTCTAAGGCCGGGTCCACTTTACAGGGACCTGGGCGCCGCCCCTCAGGAATATACACCTTCCCTTGCTTCTTGAGACCCTGGAGTAGTTTGGAGGCACTCTGGGACTTGGGGGCCTCCGCATTGCTGGCCACCATGTTATCTATGTACTCTTGTCCCAGTACTAGGTCTGGGGCAAGAGGAAGGGCCAGGGAGGACTTCGGAAGGGCGTCGTGGTGAGTGAATCTCAGGAGGCTCGACCTCCAGGAATTCACCTTAGGAGTCGAGGGTTCTGCGATCCCATGGAGCCTCCTGATGAGACCTACCACCCTTCTGTAAGCGGAGTCCTCCGACGGGGGAGCCTCGCCTCCGTCGGCCGAGGCCTCGGCCTGGCGTGGGGGAGCAGGGTTGCTTGGACGGCAGACCGGGCGTCCTCCTCTTGGGTCCAGGGAGGTCGACCCGTAACCGTAGGGCGCTCCGTAAGAGGGTGGATCTCGCCGTAAGGCGGGTGCCACCGGCCCAGGGAGGGCCCTCGGCTGCCCCAAGGCTCTGGAAGCCGAGGACATGGTCCCGGTGGGATGACCCGACAACGGGAACCGGTCCTTCTTGCTCGATGACCGCACCAGCTGGGCTGGTTCGGTCAGGCTGCCTTAAAGGAAGTGCGTTTCCCCCCGCTGGGCGGGGTGAACCGGAGGCCTCGAGGACTTATGCTTAAGAGCGAGGTCCTTCCTGCGTGGCAGGTCGAGCGGTTCTAGGCTGTGCGTAGGGAGCGGCAGCCTAGAGGCTCGTTCACTGGACCGAGAGTCTGGAGAGTGGAGCCTCTTGGACTCTCCTGAAGGGACGTAGACCCATTCGCCGCCGGGAGAGGCATCTCTCCTATACTTACGGGAGTGAGAGCGGGGGCGCTTCCTGCTGTGTCGCGACCTTGACCTGGAGCGGGAACGATCGCTTTCGGCCCGCTCTCTCTTCCGGTGCCGTTTCTCCCTGACTTCTCCCCCGGAGGATGAATCCACCTCTGACGAGTCTGAGGGCGCCACGTTCCTCGCGTAACGGCTGCCCGCGTGATGCGTGGGGGAAGCTCTTCGCCGTCGGGCGTCCGGGACTGGATGTTGGAGGAAGTCTTCGGGGACCGCTGTGGAGATCGTGGGCACTGAGTCTACTCTATCCATGCCAGGGGGCCAGGGTCACGTCCATCCTTAGCGGTGACCTCCCCGGAGTTTTCGGCAGCTTCCACCCGAAAGCATCGCTACTCGGGCGGCGAACTCTAGCGTGGTTGTCCTCTGGCGGGGGAGAGCCCGACGCACCGGCCCACGAGGGCGGTGGGGACTCCGAAATAACGACACTGCCCCATACGGGGTCTTCTGAGGACGCGTGATCCCCTTCCACGTGGCCTAATTCACCCGAAGCACTACCGGACCCTCTTATCTCTAGAGGGGCCTGCCCTTGGTTCTTCCCTCACACTGGGTTCACCGGGAAGAACGCTATGGCTAATCACAACACTGGGGGCTTGCTGCCCACTCCTCTGCGAAGGAGACGGAGAAGCCGAGGCTTCGTCGGACCGATCACTGACCGACGGTAAAGAAGACACGTCACTCACTTTCCTGGGGGAACGCTTAGACGACTTCTTCTTTTTGGTACTGTACCGTACCCACTGTATGTCGTCCCAGCTTACGCACTCCGGACACGTGTCCGCGGAGGAGCAAACTTTTCCCCTGCACATGGAACAAAGGGAATGAGGGTCCACTTCTGGCTTAGAGAGGAAAGCCCCACACGACTTTCCGGCTCTAGGACCAGGGCAACGACGCACATGCTCCATCGTTCGCACACGAAGGGCCAACACTAGCGAGTTACAAGCACACTGGGATATACACAAGGGGAACGTACTGAAACACTTGCGAATAACGCACTACGCAAGAAAAATACAAGTCCCCACACTGGAAACACGTGGAATCACAAACGCGCCAAAGGATCGAGAGAGCGAGAGAGTGAGATGTTTCACATCTCACGACCAAGAACTTAATGGCGATGCTGACCCGGAGAGGCAGTGACCTGCCCTAATCCTGCCCTCAGGGCGCATCCTGGCGGCGGGGGTAAAACCTATATAGAGCGGGGTAGGGGGATAACGGCGGGAAAACCTTGGTCGAGATTGAGAGGTCACCAAGTGACTCCACAGGAAAGTAGTTCTCGGTGAGTATTTGTGTCGGAACAAACAAAGTTTTAAGGCAAGCCGTGGTTGGTTTGAAAAATTCAAGAAGAGAACAGGTATCCATAGTGTTGTTCGGCATGGCGAGGGGGCCAGCGCCGATACGAAGGCAGCAGAGTCTTTTGTGAAAGAGTTCAAAAGGCTCGTGGACTCCGAGGACTACGTTTCCCAACAGGTGTTTAATTGCGATGAGACAGGCCTCTTTTGGAAGAAAATGCCCAGGAGGACCTATATCACGGCAGAAGAAAAGGCCCTTCCTGGCCATAAGCCCATGAAAGACCGTCTAACCCTGCTGTTCTGTTCCAACGCCAGTGGGGATTGCAAAATTAAACCTCTCCTGGTGTATCACTCGGAGAATCCACGAGCCTTCAAGAAGAACAATGTGCAGAAGAAAAAGTTGCACGTCATGTGGTGTTCTAATACGAAGGCTTGGGTGACAAGGATCTTCTTCGTTGAGTGGATGAACGAGGTTTTTGGTCCCGAAGTCAAGAGATACCTCCTGGAGAAGGACCTCCCACTCAAAGCCTTGCTGTTAATGGACAATGCTCCTGCCCATCCTCCAGCCATTGAAGAGGACATAGCGGAGGAATATAAGTTCATTAAGGTGAAGTTCCTACCCCCCAACACCACTCCAATACTCCAGCCCATGGATCAGCAAGGGATCTCAAATTTTAAAAATCTTTATACCAAAGCTATGTTCCAGCCCTGCTTTGAAGTAACAGAGGGCACCAACCTTACCCTCAGAGAGTTTTGGAAGGATCACTACTCCATCTACAACTGCCTGACTTTAATTGATAAAGCCTGGCAAGGAGTCACCAGGAGAACCCTCAATTCCGCCTGGAAGAAACTGTGGCCCGACACCGTTGCAGAACGGGATTTCGAGGGGTTCG
>NC_090726.1:60074923-60112423 GCF_036898095.1 Palaemon carinicauda | reverse complement strand
TTAATAATGATGTTTTTGATAGTAGAGATGTATCATTTACTTATCAATAGTATGACACTGTACATATTTGTACAGAAATTTAGAAGAATTGTATAATAAAGTAAGTTTTAAAAACTACAAGGATGGACATCCCAATATGATAAATAGATTCCCCAGACAGATTTCAGGATATCATGAGCCATGATAGAAATGTAATAGAAATAGAGCAAACAAGAAATATAAAACTTACCTCTCAATCCCAGAAATTTGATCAGCTAAATTGTACAAGGATGTACACTTCTTATCATAAGCAGATAAAGACTCCTTAAATGATTCAACAACTGATATAGACTCCTTCAAAGCATCAAAACCCATTTTGAAGATTATGCTGAATAATTCAGATACTGTTCGAAGAGATATAATCTTTGTAGGATGAATTCTGACAATTCCAAGGTATTAAAGATGATACACTCTCCTCCTGAAAGATAGAAAGACATTACCTTACATAAACTCTGGGTACTGAGAGAAAGTATGCGCTGTAAAAGGATAAATAATTAATATGAAACTGCTGTCAAAAGAAAATTCAGTGGAATAATTCTAAGCCTCTAATCTTTTCATCTAAGTTTATCATTTACTTAACAAAAGCTAAGATACATGACCACAGTACATTGAAGATTGTGGGCTACTGATGATATTAAAATTAGCATTCAATTTTATAGCAGATATTCTACAGTATTTCTGGATCCTGAAATAATTCACGATTCATATTCTATAACAGTACATTACATTGACAATGGATAATCTGAAAATGTTTACAAGTTCAAGAGAATATCTTATGAATGATTCCACCCTGTTGGAATGAGGGTTACTTCAGCGAAGATCCCATATTTTAAGGGCATACATTATAAACGGTAGTAAATATTACTACCTGACCAATTTATATGTATTGTGCAGTATTAATCCAAATCTTATTTACATATGTTACTTCTTTCAGCCCTACAAGTGTTAAGAGTTTCAGTTCTTTTGTCAGGTTAAACTATTATTTACTCATATGTTTTATTAGTGTCCCTGTGTGATTTACTTTTTTTTCATAAACTTGAAAACAAATTCTTCACTTCACTTATGTGATTCTCACCCTCTCTTCCTCTTAACATTATCAACATTATCTCATTAATTCTCTTTTATAAAATCTGTTATCAATTACACATAATTGGAGATAATGTTGTCTTTCTCTTCACAACATCAAAATTATTTTTCCTTGACATAATTATTTGAAAATTAATCCAAATCTTGCATTACATTCATAACTTATTACATTATTTTCTAAATATTTCTCATATTTGTCTTTATATGAGTCAGGACCCCTTAATATTGTTCATTTATATATATATAATTTTACAGCTATGCAACAAGCCCTAACAAATGCAGTATTTTGCTGAGGAGTAAAACTTAAGTGACAACATTCAAGTGTGTTCTCCCTTAATCTTGCACAGCACTTAGTAACACCTCATTCATATTTATGGTATATTCAGCAACTGAGGATATGAAATACCTTATAATGTAAAGTTAAGGCAATGCCAAATGGAAATACAAAGTACAGCATGCTAAAAAAAACTGAATTCCATTCCCAAAAACAGAGAAAAATGGTTGACAGAAGTCGAGTCTTCCAAGTTTTAAAAGATATGAATACTGTACTGTGCAGTAAAATATTAGATTGTATTTGAATAACAAAATATTTAAAGAACAATAAAGAGTAAAATAAAGGTTGATCACAAAGCCAGTGCAGTGTAAGAAAATAAAAAAATAAAATCTAGAAAAATCAATGCAAGAATACATATCTGTATGTCACTTCTAAATAGATAAGTATACATTATAAAGCATATCAAATATATTATAAAAGAAATCTTGAATAAAGCACAATGAACAAGGAAATTAGGCAAAAAAGAATAAACATAGTATGGAAATACTGCATAACCTTTTACACTAACTCACAGACACATGCAAACTATGATACAGTATTGTTCTATAATTACATAAGGCCAAATGGAAAAAAAAAAAAGACACAAGTGCAGTATATATCAAATTTGCATGACCTAACTAATGTATGACTCAAAATAATACAAGAATTCTATTAGGTCAAAGGCTGAGAGACAATTGGAGAAAACTAAATATTCAAATGCATAGACAATTACATATTCCATACAAAGCATTACATATCAACTACAAGAAGGCATTCCTATACGAATTACTGCAGAGGGGAAAAAAATCTGCAAATCTCCTGAAATACCTCTAATACAATGCTTACTACTTTTATTTATAACAAAAAAAGGATTCTTATGAAACTAGCCTAAAACATCAATCAACTGAAAAAGCAAGCTTGAAGAGATAAGAATGCCCTAGTAAGAAGAACAAAATAGAATTTTCAATAATACTTTTATTTCTATCTCACCTGATGTTCATATTGCTTCTCTTGAAGCTTGACTTATATCAAAGTCTAGATACTCTTTCATTACCCAATAACTTATTATTATTATTACTAGCTAGGCTACAACCCTAGTTGGAAAAGCAGCATGCTAAAAGCCCAAGTGCATCAACAGGAAAAATATACATAATTTACCCAACAAGGCATATCCTGAAGGAGATATTTATCCTAAAATTAATAAAATTTACACAAGTGATAAAACAGCCACATTTTCACTTGCAGCTACTACTGCACTCAAAGCCCAGCAATCTGGATAGAATAAAGATTTGGTATGCCACTGACCTGCTGCTAACACTTTTTCATATACAGTACAGATTCCTACAATAATTAAGAGATATAACTGGGATTCTAATATCCAAAAACTTAGCCTTAAAGTCTTTCATCCAATTTGAATCTTATTTTTTCTAAGTCACAGTGACAGAGCCTATAACAAAAAAGGACTTTGCATTTATGAGTAGATGAAAATTTTATATCTTAACCCCACTAAACATCAGTAACATATCTGCTCAGCAGTCTTGTAAAAATAATACTTAACAGCTCTCAAAGGACAAAGAAATCTATTTTCTGACGTGAAACGAACTTCCCTATTTGAATATGGAATTTGAAAGAAATGTGTCACCTAATTTGTCTTATCGATTCTTTTTTTAGCTCTGAATATAGGCTCTAAAGGTAAGATGATCTTATTTCCTTTAGAACCTACATTAAAAGAGAGAGCTTGTGGTCCACTAATGCTTTTAACATGAGCTAATGCCAACAAGAAAAGTGCCTGTCATATCTGTAACTGAAAGATTTACCAAATGTTCAAAATGCTAACCTCATAAAAATTGAAATACATCTAGTTATAAAAAAAAAAATATTACTCTAACTACCGGAGAATTTTCAATATTAAAAGACTGAAATGCATCTGCTGCAATACCTGAAATGGGTAAATTCAATCCTATAAGATAGGGCACAATAATAACTGAAAAGGAGTTTCTCTTAATAAAATGTAACATAAAAACTAAATAATACCCAAACGATTCCTTTTTCTTGACTTTTACCAATGAAAATTAGGATAGAGGGATTCAATTGGCCCAAACAGCACCCACAGCTCAAGATATAGCTTTCTCCATGCCTGTTAAAAATAGGTAAAACTTTTCCATAATTCATTTATAAATGCCAGACTACATGACTGATTCTTAGTAAGGAATCTCTTTCATTCTAATCTTTGATTTTATCATGTCCTTTTAGCATATTGAAAATCCTTATTGCTGGCATAATCTTCCCTTCAGAAATAATAAATAGATAAAAAGTTAAAACTTTATAAATAGCATAGGTATAAGTAGTTGAGCCTAAATAAGACCGGCATTCTCCCATTCGAAACGTGATGCAACCGTTTACTCCCCTGACCATTCAGCTACTAGCCAAACTTAAGATCTAAAATCTGTTATGCTATTGAGATGAAATAAGTGATTGCTCATCAGCGGTTATTTTTGCAAGAGGGGGAATATTAGGATTCATGCTACCAGCCCAATCTTCTACTGTACCTTAAAATCCAAAGGTTTAAAAAGAGTGAACTGGGTTGGGGACCTGCAAGGATTTTGGAGTTAAAGGACTGGAGTAATATAAAAGTGCGAGGCTCTCAGAGACAATCAACTGTACATCATAAGAACCCTTACTGATTGGTCACTAGAACCAATAGGCAAAACTTGAGGAGTTAAGCTATGGCTTGAACAGGAAAGGTTAGGCTATGGCTTGAATAGGTAAGGTTAGGCTAGAGTCTCTGCCACTCCATGACGACTCAATGGCCTTCTTAGACTAAAGAAAAAAAGAAAAAAAAATGCAAGATCTCACAAATTTTATCACTATCAAAGCAAAAAAGTTTGTGAAAGGCTTAAGTGACATCATGACCATCCCACTGTAATCAACTAGCCTAGTCTTCTCTGGATTTTCCCCTGACCTAAGTGTTAATTATCTTTTATGTTTGGAAATTTCAATCTTACCTCAACCATCTGAACATACTTTCCATAAAAGTATCAGTAAAATTTTTGCATTCCTCTCAATGATTATCTAAATCATAATTCTGCCTCTGGCACAAAACAGAAAATTTCATAATGATTTTTTAAATCACAATACTGACCCCTCACAAGACACAAAAGGAAATTTGGATCACGATCTCTCAGAAATAACTCCCTTGAACAATCTTCGAAGTAACTACTAACAAAGCAAGGAAAAGGCATCCCCAATATTCATTAATAACCTAAATGGCACTTTTAAGAACCGCCCATGTTGATTGGAGTAATGCTCAGTCAACCTAACAAAGCCAAGATTGATGAAGAGACAAAGATAAAAGCAGGTACAGCGTATCGTCATCGTTGCCATACACCACTTGATTATCTCATACTATACAAGAGGCCGAAGGCTGCTGATAAGAGAGAAAACACAAACTTTTTAGTTTTTGGGGTGAACATTGATAAAGATTAAGCTTTGAGAGAGAGAAGCAAAATAAACATTTTGAAGAGGCTAACAGAAAAGCGTGAGCTTATGGATGAGGGCCAAAAAAGGATGCCTTCCAGCTATGGTCTAAATATTTGTTAGATTTTGAAGTACAGTATTGTACAAAAATACCACTTTTTTATGAATTTCTATAAAAAAAAGATCTAAATGATTAAAATTATACATAATGAGCCTAATGTACATTTAAATACACTTAAGTTAAATGACCACGGTTCATATTTTCATGAATCATTATTATCTTAATATTAAATAGTTTGATCTGACTGCTAATTTGGCAAAACCTCTAAATCCCAAAATTAGTTAATTGAAAAGCAACAGCAATGTGGGAAAATATCCAACAAAAACCCAAAAAGTAAAATGCAGAAAACAGAAAAAAAATCTATCAACAATTTCTGCAAAATGTGCACTATAAGCATTACACTTACAAAAAGCCTTGAACTTTCATATGCTTCAGCTATATCAATATTTCAATGTCAATTAGCTTCAACTTATTTTTAGAAGAACTTCATTTTACTACCTCGACCATTTCTGTATGTCCCCGGTTTTAGAATACAGAACCTTTGAGTGACTAATTATTTATCTGTTTTCCTAAGGATTTCACCTATGACAAGTATTTTGTTTTCATAAATGCATGTGTAGCAGTTGATCTTGTTTTGCAGGTTACACTTAGATTTTTTTGTTTGGTGTTCTGCGTTTAATTCCTAGTACCCCTACTATGATTGCCTAACAACTTTTCCAACAAGAGCGTAATTGATCATTGCATATTCCTTCTCTTCTAGTCTATCATATTTCTATGAAAAATCTCCAGTTCTCCCAATACGAGACGTGAAGTTACGTAGTTTGTCTGAAAGGCTGGTTCGTTTGTAACAGATATAATGTCTTTCAATTTTTTACCTTCTGCTTTGAGTTCTGAGCCACTTTTTAAAAGCCTGTCTGCTCTATTCAATTTTTCAAATACAGTATAACAATTACTTGTTTAGTTACCATTGATGTGTTTCTAATTTTTTTCTTTAAAACCTTAAAAGATTGTTCATGAGTAAGTGTCTACGTGTAACTCACTATACTGTTGCAAAATGTCTTAGAGATTGAGCGCACACAGTACATATATGATCAGTACCCAAGCTGGGACCATAGTAAACCATACAATGGTTATGATGAATCAGAAGGTAAAACTAAAGGTGCCCTTAAACTCTCTATCCCTAATTCAAAGTGATAATAAGGTCATGCTTACCACTGTAACCTATCCTGCCACAAGAGAGGATTGCAAGTCACAGATGATCCCAATAAGCTACCTTTCTAATGACTTTATAGAGATACATCAGTTCAAAATCTGCCTAGCTTTGTTATTCCATTGAAGGCCAAATAACTTGTATTGGATACTGTACTTCCCTGATCAGTACAAAGTGGCATTTTTCATCATTCTTTTGGTCCTTGGTTACTCTGCGCTTGAATAGTTTTGAACCACTAACAGATACTTTGATAGCTACAATGATAGATTAATGGAATCTAAATAAAGAGGAAATACTTTTAGCACTTTTAGAAGGGTAAATCCTTGGATGTCAAAACACAGGATCCAATACATACCAAAGGTAAGGCCTTTCTTGAATATCCTAAATCTCCTCCCAATGGCTAGTTGTATAGCAATCCTCTGGCTTGAAAATTCACTGGAACAAGTGGATATGACCTATCCTTTTCCTTCTTTATGTGGTGCTGAAGGGTAAATGTAGGTAAACATGTATGCTGTTCCCTTCCCTGGTATGAAATTTTGTTTATAACTATGCATTCCCATTACTCACAAGAAGCTGATACCCTACCAAGTTCTTAGTGTCTTGGAAACTATTCTCACAAATCATCAAATACTAGAACCTCCTCCACAAGAACCTACAGTACTAATCTCATTAGCTGACCAAACATACTATCAAACTTCAATTTCTATACTTTTCCTAATTAAGAATTTTCATCTCTTGTGAAAATAGTAAATCAGATTAGAGAGTAACATCGTCAACCATATGAAACTGGAGACAAGAAATCATGGATTCTGATAAAAAACTAGGTTTGTTTCACCATACACCCATCAATGAGAATTTTCACTATACACCCAGACGACCTTTACACAATAACCTTGAGTGAAAAACACTGCATGTGCATGTACACACATAATTCACAGTGCAGGACAACAGAAATAAATGATGAATACATTAAATGTAGATTTAGAAGAACTAGTACATATCACTAAATCCACAGAAACTATAAATGGTTAGATAACAATTAAAGGCAAAAATTAGTACAAATCAAATATGAAAAAAAGAAAACAGCCAACATAGGAATACTGAGAGAATGTTGATGCTAGGAAGATAATGCCCAATAGAATAGAAAATAGCCAAAATCACCAAAAGAATTATCCAACACCAAAAATAGTGTGCAAAGCAGTAAGGACAGTCACCTAACCCTTTACTATACACGCAGAACAGTACTAAAAACAAAAAAATCCTGAGGGAGATTAGCACATATGAAAACCTACCTCCAATCTCTCACTAGATAGCTAGTTAGTGTAAACACTTAACACTAAGAAAGTGACCCTAAGACTTACGAGAAAAGTAGAACTGTACAGAAAACTTTGCAAACCCCAGTAAAAGACTACATTATCATTAACCACTGCAGGATAAATGAATACTGTAATTACTCACAATCGGCCACAGGTAGACACTGGTAACTGAAAAATACCCGGTAAAGACAGAACTAAAATCTTTATTCACTTATTGAAGGAAAAAGTGAAAAAAGGCTGAAAAAGAACGATGAATTAGCTAATGTATAATTGACAATCTCGCAGTAGGGGGACAACCTACGGGATTCTAAAGAGCAAACTTATAAAAACCGAAGAAGGTGATTCATGGATATTTTGGGGTCAAGATGGCACTTACGCCATTAGACTATCAAAGTTCCTCTGCTTGGCAGACAGAAAGAATGTTGAATAGGGAGAAATTTGAGACAATGAATGTGGGCACTTAATGTGTAAAGGATATTTTCAGGGGTTGTAAATTTCTAGTCTAGTACGAAAAATATCAGTTGCGTAATGATAAAATTGTGGGAAGCAATTTTCAAATTCCAATAATTACACACCTGGTAGAACCTGTAATGTACCAATATTTACAACATTCAAAAGGTGTTGTACTCATGAGCTATAAAATCAAAGTTAGATAACTGCATCCTAAGAATCATTTCATTTACGGTGATTTCCGTTTACATTTATTATCAACAAAATATTCATGCTAAAGTACATAAAATGTCTTGATGACAAGATACTACCCAATTCAAATTTGCCCCTGTTGGATTGCTTACCTCCTAGACCAATCAATGATTGCAACAGAAACTATGAAGTTTTAGAAGCATCAGAAACACTCATATAGGCATTCTGCTACATATTTGCAGGGAATGTGCTGTGTACTCTCCTTGTGACATGGCAAAGACTGTGAAATATGCCATTGAAAATAGAAATGTGTCAACTCTCCAAAATTCTAAAACAGCACATCCAAAATTTGATCAATCTACCATTGCATATTTCTATGATTCCTTGAAAATGGGAATTGAAAAACAAATCCACAATAAGACTTCAGAGTTTTGGATTATGAAGAATGTGGTGTTCCATAAATAGAAGTTAAAAATCCTAACTTAAAAATATTCTTGGGTAAAAATAAATAAACAACTTTAAGACTATTCTTGGGTAAAAATAAATAAACAAGATAAAAACCTTGCTATCTCTTGCAGAAAAGTAATGGGGTAGGTTTCTCATTGTCGAAGAGAAAAAAGTTCACTATTGTTTTAATCTGCCATTTAAGCTTTTCTAGATGCGCGAGGTCTGAAAACCAAATTACACTCATTTCAAAATCATACTGTATCCTTTTTCTAAAGCAACGTCTTCTTCTCGAAGGTAGTATACCTTAAAAGAAAAGCCCTGGTGGTGGAAAGCAGCTACTTTTTCTATTGCCCTTAGACTTTGCCACTGCAGGTAGAGATGATCTGACTGTAATATGAAGAATTATGAAAAGCGGCTAAGCTAAAGTTAGTTCAAACAACATACTTGTGAATGCAAGAGGGTATTTAAAAGTACTGCACCTATTTACGGGGCCCAATTTATCTTATTTAGAATGACTTTTGTAAAGTTGTTAAAGGTATAAATTTTTGTTGTAAAACAAACAATTGTTTAGTCAATGAGCTGATTCTCTCATACAAAAAAGGAATGTGAGAATGGTGAATTTCTGGCACTGCGCATCTGCCAGATCCCAAAGCCTACCTTCCTTAATGATCTCTTTTCCTTGTAATCTAGCTTTAACCCTTTTGTTACTAGGCCGTGGATTCACTACTGGAGCTCTATACGAGATTTGTCATCATCCGATATACTTGCTCATTTATCCTATAATAAGTTACATTTCCATGTTTATTTGTTTTACTGCTGATTAGAGAATATATTTTTTCAAAAGTTTGCTTTATTCTCCATTGTACTGTATTTCACTAAAAACCAAAATGTTTTTCCATTCATTGATAAGTGATTACAGAATAATTTTGAAAAAAAGGTTAATGTAATTATCTCTAAATAATGGTAGAGCACTGTGATTTTGTGTAAAAAATCTTTATATTCATTAAAGTGACTATGTTATTCTGTCATAATTTCACGATAAATAGCCGTCAGAAAATATAAAACTACTCGTTTGTAATAATGAACTTTACGTTGTACAGAAATGTAATGAAAATATCCATCTACTGTATTTCCTTTGACACAAGTAGTATTCTATAAATTTCCAATTATATGATATGGTAAAGCACTGCGATTTATGTGTAAAAAAAAACTTTATATATTTTTTGAAGTGGCTATGTTATTCCGCAATAATTCCACAATAGCCGTCAAAAGATATAACACTACTCGACAGTAATAATGGGACTTACATTATATAGAAATATGAAAATATCCATTTGTTTCCTTTGACTTAAGAAGTATTCTATAATTCATAAGGTACAAATATGATAAACAAATACGAATGAACAAAAAACTGTTGACAGAGAGAGAGAGAGAGAGAGAGAGAGAGAGAGAGAGAGAGAGAGAGAGAGAGAGAGAGAGAAATTTAGTTCTTTCATTTGTCATTCCACCTTGCGTGTGACCGTGACTGTCAATATGAACTGGATATTTTGGGTATTTCACAAGCTTGGAAATACTGTAGACTGAGCATGTAAGAACATGACTAATACTGCGTAGAAATGGTAAAATGGCAATAAATGGAAATGTTGCAATCACAATAGGCTAACATTTACTGGTGAAAACAATGAACAATACTAATATGAAATACAGTATATGAAACATGAAGATGATATTTTTGAAGAAATGATAGGTTGGACTTATGGTCGAAAGCAGGGAGACTTTCTCTCTTAAGTGAACACTGTGACAACATACAAAACCAATAAAATACACCTTACATGACCATGAATAAGGACTGGAATCGCAAGGTATTTTTGGATGGTGATGAGGTTAGATGTGATTACACTAAAATAGACCTTATATAATCATGAATAAGGACTTGAATCACAAGCATTTTGGTTGGTGGTAGGATGACAGTTTCCTAATTGGGGGTGTCAAAGGGGGGGTTGAGTAATGCCTAAGGAAGGGAATGCCACTACTGGCTAGAGAGAGTGGTGTGATTATTTCATGGTAACCTAAAAAGACTAAAATAGCTCTTACATATTCAGAAATAAAGGCTAGAATCCCAAAAGCTTTATTGGTAGGCTGAAGACAGGAGGAGGAGGAGGGGCTAATATTAGGGAGAGGAGATGTTTTAGTAAAATTTCCCCGAGTATGAACTTGTGTGATATACAGCCATGTGCTATACTCTTTTGTAGCTCATAAAAATTATAATAATAATGACATTAATAATTATACAGTAATGATAATAATAATAAAGATGACTATCTTGATCTCACCAAGTGTATTACCAGGCATGTTTTGACGCATACTGACATTGAGGCGAAGGGGTTAATCCTGCCAGAATTAATGACCATCAATTTTTGTTCAATGAATAACGGGTCACCTTCACATTTCCCAAAGTTCCTAAAACCTCAAATCATAAGATTTTTTTTTTTCTTTTGCCTTCATAAGACATGTGAAGCCGAGGAGGAATTGGAGAATCTAAAGTACAGTACTTTAGATTGGATCTCGATAAAGTTTCCCCCCAGCTTTTAATCTTATTTGCATTAAAATATATAGATTGATGTTGAATTATATTTTGTCAGCCTTTTTGGTCATCAAAGGTTATCAACGACTTACTAAATATGCCAAAAAATTATAAAGTTTAAGGACCAAAAGTCTACCTAAAACAGTAATTGACAAACAGCAGTGTACAACTGTTACTTATCTTGAAAAAATTCTTGAAGTACACTCTAACTACAGTTACATTATCATGTACACAAGCACTGAAAGAAAACTAAAATCAAGACAGAAACATAAATAGCAAGCAGAATCATGCTCAAACTAAATGCAACAAAAAAGAATGTGTAGTTCTCTGTCTCAAAGCAAATGAAACAATGAAATGGAGAGGTGTTTCAGATGGAACCCCTGGGTAGAAAAGATGTCCTAAATTGATGATTTTTATAAGTGTACGGAGTTTGATCTGTGGGACTTGGGGCAATGTGTTCTAAAGGGGTTTTGTTTGGAAGGTATTGCATCTACGGAAGATGACATATGATCCATAAACGTACTCTAAAGGGAATAAGTGAGAAAGAAAAGTTAATACAGTACTAGGTTTTGTTCTAGTATGAGTAAATGTAAAAGCAAGTTAATGGGTACAATGGCAAGAAGAGTAAGGACTGGTTCAAATAAAGGCTAATATGTAATCACAGCAGGAAAGGATGTTAGATTCAGCATGAATGTAACTAGGAATACGAAAATGTAAATATACCATATAAAGAGATGAATGGGATACTGTTAAAGACACCAAAAGGAGAGAATTTGCACTTTGCAACTTTGGGCAAAAAAGCAAGATGTATAACAGCAAGATGATTACTGTATAGGTAGAGGCGTGGGGGTTAGTTTTAAGATAAATATCTCCCTACTGATAAAACCTGGGCCTTAATCTCAGGTGAGAATTGAGAAATATGGATAAATTCCATTAAAACTCATTATGTACCTGATAGGTTATTTACTATAATGGATTGTATCTTGGGTAGATATGGACAAAAAGTTAGCATGATTACCCCAAAACTCTATACGTAAACTGGAAGGGCAATGCCTTCTGGAGCCAGTGTTTAATGAATTATTATGCATATTTGCAATAAATCACATGAAATAATAGTGAATTACATTTAAATGGGGTAAAATACTATAGATAAAAGAAATATGTGATCAGCTAGACTAATAAAAAAATGTAAAAACAAGGGATTAAAAACTCACCAAATGCTCAACAGGTGAAGCTCGAGACACGTCACATTTGAACTTCAAACTACCAGAGAGAAGTGCTAAAGCAACTGTCAGCTAAGCTCTGATCTTTGGCAACAATAAAATAAGGAAGGTGCAGTGAAAACACATGAAGTCCAATACTTCAGTGCAGAGCCAAACATTACTTCTAATAATCACAGATATAAAGACTAAATCAACCACATTCTAAAAAAAAAGGCACTAAAAATTGTCCCCACAAAGCTGCCACAGTAAGCAAATAAAAAAATTGAAGAAAAACCACATGGACCCATACTATGTTTCAAAAAAACTGCATTAGTCCTACACTTTAGATTCAAACAAGTTGTCTGCATTCAATATTTGTTGTTTTAAATGATCTGGAGTAGAAGCACTTTCATTGGAGGGGCAGTCATCATTAATTTCTGTTATTGTTACACCACTCCCATAAACACCCGATCCATGAGTAGGTAGGTTCATTTGCTGCATTCGTCTCTCAATTTCACGAGTGAGAGCTATACGATACATTTCATAGCTCATGACAATTCCATGAAGTTCCTGTTTAAAAAGTCTATTGAGCATTGCTTGGTAACTATCAAGTTCTGGGAGTCTGAATAATTCCCATCGTAATTTGTGATCATGTTCAGGGGATGCTTGGGAATACACATGTAGCCAGTATGGAATTTCTTCATGCAAATAAGGCGAAGCAGGCATTAGAGACAAAGGCTGACGGAACTCGGTATGGTGGGGAATAGGCAAGGGTCTATGTGATGCCAAGTCATTTTCCTCAGGGATTCTTGTCAGATACTGCTGAGCACAAGGGTGCTCATACTGTGCTCGTCGAGTTATATGATTTACATAGTAGACACCATGTTCCAAGGATTCTATACGTTCCCACCCCGCTGGCAATCCTTCCTTCTCCAGTGGGTGTGACCAATGTGTGGTCTTTGTATTATGATCAATGTAATATTTACGGCCTCGCAAAGTATAGTCCACAGACCAACCAGGCGGCAGGGGAAGCTCTTGTTCTAAACGGGGAGAAGGAGGCTGTGGTGATCCACTACCTATGTGTGTTGAAGATTGGGATAACTTTTGTCTTTGTTGTGGCTGTTGTTGCTTTTGACCAGGTTGTATCATAAAGGAAAAACTAACACCCTGAGTTGGCTGGTCTACAGATGCCCGAGGACCATAGAGTATTTGGTCAAGGCTGCGTTGAGACCCGGTATAATGATTCACGTAAGTGTGATTAAATAAGGCTGGGGATGAAGGCGCCTGTTGTTTTAACATGCCATCTAAACTTCCTCGGCTACCAAGATAGAGGCCACCAACACGCTGGGTAACCTCTCCTATGTTGGGAGTGTATTTTCCTTCGGTTCCTCCATGAGACATCCCATTTAGTGGTGTCCTAGACCCAGTTGAATATCTGTTTACTAACAAAGAAGCATTGTGAGAAGGTGGATTACTGCTGCTAACGTAAGGTGGGGTGACAGTGCTTTTCCTTTTCTTTACATCATTCTGACCAGGGTTTGGCCACACATTTATGATAGGAACCCCTGATGGAGATTCCTTCTTGATGTACTTTCCAGCCAAGCTGTCACAACTTGCCGTCGAGTCTTTCTTACGGGAACTGGAAAGCATGGTGTCAACAAAGAAAGGTGCACTAGAGATCCTGACGCCGCAATCTCAATCAATCCATGTCCCAAGATGCCTTACCTTGTCATCGCCAAACTGAAAGAGACATGTGCTATTAGGCTCTCCTATATCAAAAGTGAACAAACAAGGTAGTAAACAAGAGCTTGTTTTCTTGCAAATTTGTACAACCTGTCTGAATAAATGGTTCAATGTACTGCACATGCAAAATCAATTATGGATGTCAGCAAAAACAAAAGCATATAAAATGCAGTCAGTGACATACTGCTCTACAAATGAAAAAAAAATATGTGCTAGTATAGAACTTTCTGAGTAAATAATTTCTACTACCGTATCTCTAAAATATGTGAATAAAAATAATCATTGTGATAACTGAATGCAGTCATGCATAATTCTGGCTTTTACAAAAGCATGCATAGATGTAACTGTCGGCAGTTCTTTCCAAAAATTGCTTCGGATCAACAAACCTCACAGTTACAATGCAGTTGAATGGAATACATCCAAATACAGTAGTTATGTTTACCAATAATAGAAAAAAAGCAGCCCTGAATATGCTTTTTTATTGACAAATTCTGAAAATGCTTATACATCAACCTCAACTGTACTTTTCATGAAGTCTTGATATCATAAGTTACCAAACTCTTCTTGACTTGTTGATGGCCTTGAAAAGAAATATGTAGCTCAATGACACAATTACACTGTACGCTAATGTGTAAAAATACAGTAAGCTTCAAAAAGAATGTTAAAGAAATATACATAGGTTTTCCTAACATTTTCAAAGTTCTAACGTCATTTCGTTCTTCTTACGGTAATGGTGGGCAATTCAAAAAAATATCTATAACTATGTATGGCACTTGGCATAGAATATATACAGTAGTATTTCATAAAAATATTTTGTAAAGTAGTTTTGTAGACAGGGGATCTCTCAAAATGGTGCATATTATTTAAACATAGTAAGTAAAATGGTATCTTTATTATAAAATAAATTCTATAAATATAATTACAGTACCTGGTAGTTACATATATATAGCTTAATCCCGCGTTTTGTCGCGCGCACAGCAGAAATTCAAATTTCGCGGCAATCACCGCCAGGTGATTAGGTGGTCATACATGAGTGCCATCTCTCATAGGTAACTGGAACCATTCCCAATATTCCTCAGAAATTCCATGCCCCTGCTTTCAGAGGGGAGGAGGGAGGGCCCTTTTATATATGTAACTACCAGGTAAGTATATTTAAAAATTTATTTTATAATAAAAATACCATTTTTAAATATGTAACTTCCCTGGTAGTTACATATATATAGCTGATTGACACCATTAGTGGCGGGTCGAAAACCCTATCCCACCGGGTATTCGTATAATTATTAATAGCTACAAATTAGTAGTACCAATAATTTGGTTCTTACCTGATAAGGAAGCTGGCTTTATAGTTATCCTGCCTCATTTGCCTGCATTCCTTGAGAGACTCAGCGATCCACCCAGGGAACTGTAAAAGTCTCTGTGGGGCGGCCACAAGGTCCTCGACCTTAGCGTGGCTAGACCTCCACCCTTACAATCCTGGCATAGCCATGGACAATGATTCCGACCACCTACTCAGAAAAACTAAAAACACACACCATAAAAACTAACTTGACTTGCATCCCTGATTGTGGAAGGCTGCAGCAACCTTCACAGACAACCTGTGAAAACAAGTACAAGAAAAAGGCAAGGGTATATAATAAAAAAGGTTATAGGGAAAAGGCAGCAGACCCTTCTCCAACTATGACGCCGGAGGTAACATATGTACCCAGGGAGCAATAATCTTCATATTGGGTCTGGACATCTTTAAGATAACAGTCTGCGAAGATTGATTTACTCCGCCAGAAAGTAGCCTCCAAAATTGACTTCATTGACTTATTGTGCTTGTAAGCCATAGAAGTCGCTACAGCTCTAACCTCATGTGGTTTTACCTTAAGGATTGGGAAACTTTTTTCCTCACAATTCTGGTGAGCTTCCCTTATCAAATCCTTAATAAAAAAAGCCAGGGAATTCTTTGATAAAGGCAAAGAGGGCTTTTAAACTGAGCACCAGAGGTTGTCTGCTTGTCCTCTCAGGTTTTTGGATGCGTGAAGATAAAATTTCAGAGCTCTCACTGGACAAAGGCCTCTCTCCTTCTCCCGTTCAACTAAGTGAGATAGCCCTGGAATGGTAAAAGATCTTGGCCAAGGTCGAGAAGGATTCTCGTTCTTGGTGAGAAAGCCTAGCTGAAGGGAGCAAACTGCATTGTCTCCATTAAAGCCCATCTTCTTGCTGATGGCTTGTAATTCTCCTACTCTTTTGGCTGTAGCCAATGCAACTAGGAATAGAGTATTTTTGGTAAGATCCTTCCAAGAAGCCTTGTCAAGAGGTTCATACGTGCTTGAGGTCAAAAAGGCTAGGACTACATCCAGGTTCCAAGAGGGGGTTGGGTTGTCCTTTCTCTTAGCGGTCTCAAAAAATCTAATGAGATCCAAGAGATCCTTGTTACCTGACACATCAATGTGTCTGTTTAAAAGACGGAGGCTAGCAAGCTGCGGTAACCCTTGATGGTAGAAACAGCCAACTTTTCTTTCGTTCGCAAATGCAACAGAAAATCTGCTATTTGGGCTATAAAGGTGCTGGTAGAGGAAAATTTGTTAGTCTTGCACCATTCTCTAAAACACGTCCCACTTAGATTGGTAAACCTTAACTGTGGACGTCCTCCTAGCTCTCGCGATAGCTCGTGCAGCCTTCCTTGAAAAGCCATTCGCTCTTGCCAGCTTTTCGATAGTCGAAAGGCAGTCAAATTGAGAGCGGGGAGATTCTGATGGTACCTCTCCAAGTGTGGCTGTTTGAGTAGATCGCTCCGACTTGGTAACGTTCTGGGGGTATCTACCAGCCACTCCATCACTTCTGCAACCCAAGGTCTCATGGGCTAAAACGGAGCTATCAGGGTCGTGCGGGCATTGTGCGACTCCCTGAACTTTTTCAGGACTCTGTCCAGGATCTTGAATGGTGGTAAAGCGTTCACGTTTAGTCCTTCCCAGTCCAAGAGAAAACCGTCCACCGCAGATGCTTCCTGGTCTGGGACTGGAGAGCAATACACTGTTAACCTCTTTGTCATCTGTGTAGTGAAGAGGTCTATCAAGGGTTGACCCCACAGAATCCAAAGGCTGGTGCACACCTCGTGATGTAGGGTCCACTCTGTAGTTAGAACTTGTCTTCCTCTGCTGAGAAGGTCCGCCCTGACGTTCTTTCCCCTTCTATGACGCGAGTTATCAGGGTTATGTCCCTCGCTTTCGCCCATATTAGTAGATCTCTCGCAGCCTCGTAAAGTGAGTCTGAACAATAGCCTCCCTGCTTCTTGATGTGGGCCAACGCTGTGGTGTTGTCTGCGTTGACCTGAACTAATTTCCCTTGGACTTCCTCCTGAAAGTGCATTAGTGCTAGGTGAATGGCCACTAGCTTCTTGATGTTTATGTGCCATTCCCTCTGAGACTCTTCCCAAAGACCCGATATCTCGGCCTTCCCCAGTGTTGCATCCCACCCCATGTCTGAGGCGTCTGAATACAACACTAGGTCGAGGTTCCTCTGATAAAGTTTGAGGCCTTCCAGGAGATTGTTGGCATCGTCCCACCAACTCAAGTGATTCCTGATCCCCAAAGGAATCGGCATCCACTCTTCTAGACCTTGACCTCTCATCCAAAATTTTGCAAGATGGAATTGAAGAGGCCGTAAATGAAGTCTCCCCAGGGATACGAACTGCTTGATCGAAGAGAGAGTACCCAGTAGACTCATCCATTCTCTTACCGAGCAGGACCGTATATCTACGAAGTGACGCACCTTTTCTAGGCAACCTAGAAAGCGTTTCGGGGCTGGAAAAGCCCGAAAAACCACTGACTGAATCCTCATCCCCAGGCAGATGATGTTTTGCGAGGGTGTCATTTGAGATTTGGCCAGATTACCACCAGACCTAGCTGTTGCGTCAAAGACATTGTAAGCTGAAGACCCTCCAGACACTTTTCTTGCGAACTGGCTCTGATTAGCCAATCGTCCAGGTACATTGAAGTCTGTACTCCCTTCAGATGTAGCAAGCGAGCCACGTTGGCAACCACTCGGGTGAAAACGTAGGGAGCCGTGCTCAATCCAAAACAGAGTGCTTTGAACTGATAAATAGTTTCTTGGAACACGAATCTCAGAAATTTTCTGTAGTTTGGGTGGATTGGGACATGGAAAAACGCATCCTGCAGAACTAATGACACCATCCAGTATCCTTGTCTGGTGCCTGCTAGGACTGACACAGAAGACTCCATGGTAAACTTGACTTGCTTATGAACTTGTTCAGAGGACTTAAGTCCAGAACAGATCTCCAACCCGGCCCCCCGAGTTTTCCAGTATCCTTGTCTGGTGCCTGCTGGGACTGACACAGAAGCCTCCATGATAAACTTGACTTGCTTATGAACTTGTTCAAAGAACTTACGTCCAGAACAGGTCTCCAACACCCTGAGTTCTTCGGAACTAGAAAAAGTCTGTTGTAAAATCCCTCTGATGAGGGGACTTCTACCACTTCTATTGCTACTTTTGACAGCATCTGGTTAACCTGCTCTTGAAGAGCTGCTGCCAGAAGTGGAATACTTGTGTCTGGAGATTGAGTTCACTTTTTGGGTTCCGGTTGCTGTTTGGGGTTACGAAGTTGCCCTCCAGCAGCCATTCTCTGTCCTCTTTCAGACAAGCTCTCCCACGAAAGGGCTGACGCGTGGGAGGAGCTTCCTTCTCCTTTCTGGCTAAAAGGTTAGTCGGAAGCACTTCCTCGCAGTCCTTTGTAATCAGATCTTGCGTTGCTTGTGCGTAATAGCTGCCGATTAGTCCTTCACTAGCTCTGAAGGGAAGAGGAACTTGGTCAAGGGAGCATACAAGCGTTCTGCTCTCTGAGCGAGAGTCAATCCTGATGACAGGAAAAAAAAACAGCATAGCTCTTTCTCAATAAAACCTGCTGTGAAAAAGGGTTGTGAGTTCGACCGACACGTCCCTCACGGCTTATCTAGACAGGCAAAAAGGTACATCCGTGTCTCGTTCTTATCATCTGTGGCGTTTGCGAGGACTCCTAGAGTCCAATCCATCAAGCTGAAGACCTCGATTGTTCTGAAGATGCCCTTCAGCAAGTGATCCATCTCTGACGTGGACCACATCACCTTAGCCTTATTCATGGTTGAACTACGTGAGGCGTCAACGAAAAGGAGAAGTCTCCTTGGGAGGAGGTAGGAACTTCCAAACCGAGAACCTCCTCAGTCTTGTACCACACACAGGATCTAGAAGCCAATCTCGTAGAGGGAAAGGAAAAGGTTGTCCTTCCTTGTTCTTTCTCTTGAGAATCCAATCGTTCAGAGTCGAAACAGACCTCTAGACCGATCTGGCTAACACTGTTACCTTGAAAGAGGAAGATTCCTGGGGTCTACCCTTCAAAAACTGCGAGGGCGGATTCCGAGGTACAGCCTGCTTTAAAGTCCTCGGGATATAAGTCCGCCAGAACTGCAAGTAATCTTTAAGATCTGCTGCATGAAGAGTTTTCTGCATTTCCTCCTCTGAGATCTATCCTGGCATACTTGATAAGGAAGCTGGCTTCATAGGTTTTAATGCCTCATTTGCTTTCATTCCTTGAGAGACTCAGCATGGGGCAGCCACATCCTCTAAAGGGTTAGCAATCTCAGAAGGAGAACGAGTGGGAGAAAACACATGCCTCGCCTTGCAAACTTGCATCCCGCATGCATTCAGCATGCTGCGTCCAGCATGCTGCTACTGTTGTGAGCTTCCTCTGTTTGCGACTTGTAAACGTCAACAGGGACGTAATGGACCGTTGAAGCTCTGACAGGCATGATGCTGCGTCAAGCATGCTGTGAGGGAGTGTCCTTGCCGCCTCTCGAAACGCGTCCAAATTGCTGCGTAGCTCGCGCACGTTCTTACCACGAGAGATCGCTCGGGACTAAGATATTCGCGATCCTAACGCGGGGGAGCGTCCTGCTCGTGTGCGTACAGCATGCGTTCAGCTCGCTTGCATCCAGCATGCTGCATGCGTCAAGCATGCTGTGAGGGAGTGTCAAAATCCTTGCCGCCTCCCGTAACGCGTCCAGATTGCTGCGAGGGAGCGTCCATGAGCGCTGCAGCTAGCGTGTGTTCTTGCCGCAAGAGCACGCTTTGAACTATGACGTTCGCGATCCTGACGCGGAGAAGCGGCCCGCTCGCATGCGTCCAGTATGCGGCGAGGAAGCATCCTGCTCGCGCGAGTCCAGCATGCGTCGCGCATGCTGTGAGGGAGCGTCAAGATCTATGCTGCCTCCCGAAACGCGTCCAGATCGCTGTGAGGGAGCAATCTCGACACTCAGTTCCATGACGAGCAACTCTCTTCTTGTCTAGCAGGAAGGGAAAACGTAAAACGCCAGCCTCGTCTGGGAGCTACGTCAACCGACGTCAAGGATAACACTTTTACCTTGCCTTTCCAATGGCGAGGGTGAGCGTACTGGAATGCGTCAACAGGATCGCTCGAGGGGACGTCCGTTCGCTGATCAAGGTCTGACATCTCCCTTCGCCTTTCGACTTTCCATCTCCCAGGGGTTGGGGAGCATGGAAGAGGTGCCGGGCTAAGAGTATGACGGACACGAACAGACGCACACTCCACTGCACTGTGTCATGCTTACGAGCCACTGAACACTAGCACTTTTAACTATTTCACTTTAGACCATAAAAGTACCTGCCCCTTGCGAGAGATTATACTCTTTCGCCAAGGGCTAGAAAGAAAATACAATAGGCTATCTGATTAATATTAGTATTCTCAAAATTGAAATATTAAATAACGATACAAAGTATTGTGAAACTATAACGATCGTCAAGAGTACTACGTAGCGTAAATTGACTATACGCTCGTGAAATCTCTATATGAATAAAAAATTAACTAAAGGAATTATACTAATAGGACAAATATATACTTAAAAATATATTTTTCTACAATATAAAAATTAAAATACTTATGCTTAGTAAGTTAGTATTTTTACATTTCTTGCAAGAAAAAGAAAATAATTCACATATTTGCAAGTCATACTACGTAGATTACGTCACAAGATTGTGACGTCATAGCGATGGTGGACTGATTTCCTTGAAGGCATTCATATCTCGCCCTGCTAAGAGTTTACGTCACATGATTGTGATGTCATAATGTTTTTCCTTCCATTATATCTGTAAGAGTTGTTCGTTAGTTAATAAAGTAAGGGGAAAAAATTCTTTGATCCTATCCATTTAAATCTTACGAACATAGAAAAGAAAACAAAATGATATTTTGATTATAAAATAAATTTTTGAATATACTTACCCGATGAATATATAATAGCTGACGTCTCCGACGGCTCGACAGATTCCAAAAACTCGCGAGCGATCGCCATGAAGGTTGCGGGTGTGCCCACCAGCGCCGACTATCGGCCAGATACCGCATATACTTGTAAACAGCTCCAGTTTTTCTCAGTCCCCTAGGTCTCTATCGGGGAGGAAGGGAGGGCCTTTAATTTATATATTCACCGGGTAAGTATATTCAAAAATTTATTTTATAATCAAAATATCATTTTTAAATATTAAACTTAGCCGGTGAATATATAATAGTTGATTCACACCCATGGTGGTGGGTAGAGACCAGTATTAATACAATAAAGGCGTATATGCTTAGAGTTTTTGACAATTATATCATAACAAAACCCAATTAAATATAGGTACCTGGTAAGGAAGCTGACTCTGACGATTACTCTGCCTTATTAGTCCGCTTTCCTCACGAAGCCCAGCCATCCTCTCAGGATGCTGAAAGACTCCCAGGAGCTGTTATATCCAGGGCGACCACCCATACAACAGGACCTCATCAAAACCCTTAATCTGGGCGCTCTCAAGAAACGACATTTGACCACCCGCCAAATCAAAAAGGATGCGAAAGACTTCTCAGCCTTCCGTACAACCCAAGATTAAAAACATTTCAAGAGAAGATTAAAAGGATATTGGGATTAAGGGAATGTAGTGGTAGAACCCTCACCCACTACTGCACTCGCTGCAACGAATGGACCCAGTGTGTAGCAGTCCTCATAAAGAGTCTGGACGTCTTTTAAGTAAAATGAAGCGAACACCGACTTGCTCCTCCAAAAGGTCGCGTCCATAATACTTCGCAGAGATCTGTTTTGCTTAAAAGCCACGGAAGTTGCTATCGCTCTTACTTCGTGCGTCTTGACCTTAATTAAACAACGATCTTTTTCACTTAAGTGAGAATGAGCCTCTCGGATTAAAAATCTAATAAAATACGATAAAGCATTTTTAGACATAGGCAATGAGGGCTTCTTAACAGAGCACCATAAGGCCTCAGATCCACCTCGTAAGGATCTGGTACGAGCTAAATAGAACTTAAGAGCTCTAACTGGACACCGTACTCTTTCAACCTCGTTGCCTACGATCTCTGATAGGCAAGGTATATCAAAAGATTTAGGTCAAGGACGAGAAGGCAGTTCATTTTTGGCCAAGAAACCAAGCTGAAGCGAACATGTAGCTTTATCTGTAGAGAAGCCGATGTTTTTACTAAAGGCATGGATCTCACTGACCCTTTTAGCCGAAGCCAAGCTCACCAAAAAAAGCGTCTTGAGGGTGAGATCCTTCAGGGAGGCTGAATGTAATGGCTCAAACCTGTCGGACATTAGGAACCTTAGGACCACGTCTAAGTTCCACCCAGGAGTTGCCATACGACGCTCCTTAGAGGTCTCGAAGGACTTAAGGAGATCTTTATTATTGGACAGATCTAAGCCTCTATGTCTGAACACAGAAGCCAACATGCTCCTGTAGCCCTTAATAGTGGGAGCAGAGAGGGAGCGAACATTTCTCAGATGCAGGAGAAAGTCTGCAATTTGGGCTACAGAGGTACTGGAAGAGGAAATGGATGATGACTTGCACCAGTCACTAAAGACCTCCCACTTCAACTGGTAGACCTTGATGGTAGATGCTCTCCTAGCCCTCGCAATCGCTCTGGCTGCCTCCTTCGAAAATCCTCGAGCTCTTGCGAGTCTTTCGATAGTCTGAAGGCAGTCAGACGAAGCGCGGGGAGGCTTTGATGAAGACTCCTTACGAGGGGCTGCCGTAAGAGATCCATCCTTAAAGGCAGACTCCTTGGAACGTCTACCAGCCATTGAAGTACCTCTGTGAACCACTCTCTCGCGGGCCAGAGTGGAGCAACCAATGTCAACCTGGTCCCTTTGTGAGAGGTGAACTTCTGCAGCACTTTGTTTAGGATCTTGAAAGGTGGAAAGGCATAAACGTCCAGGTGAGACCAGTCCAGCAGGAAAGCGTCTATGTGGGCTGCCTCTGGATCTGGAACTGGAAAGCAGTAAGTCGAGAGCCTCTTTGTCAGAGAAGTCGCAAAAAGATCTATGGTGGGTTGACCCCATGTCATCCATAGCTTCTCGCACACAGTCTTATGCAACGTCCACTCCATGGAGATGACTTGTCCTCTTCTGCTGAGGCCGTCCGCCAAGACATTCATTTTTCCTTGCACAAATCTCGCCAAAGGAGAGATGTTACTTGCATTAAATGGAGTTCCTTCTGATCCGTGGATCAAAGACCCGAGCATTCCAGACTGTCCAGTGGAGCTCCCTAACCCAAATCCGATGCATCTGAATACAACACATGGTTTGGGTTCTTGATCGCAAGAGAAAGACCTTCTCGAAGTCTGATGTTGCTGTCCCACCAAGTCAGACATGTCTAGACTGAGTTGGAGATTGGGAAAGAGATACTCTCTAAGCCCTTCTCCTTGTTCCAATGGTTTAGGTGAAATTGGAGAGGGCATAGGTTGAGTCTCCCCAGAGAGATAAACTACTCCCACGAGGCTAGTTCAAACTCTTACAGAGCAACTGTTTTTCTCTTGCAAGTGAAGGACTTTTAACAGAGCTTGTTCCATTCTTGTGGGAGACGAAAAGGCCCGAAAAATCAGACACTGTATCTCCATTCCCAAATAAAGAATAGTCTGGGATGGGGTACTGTAAGTTACGACTTCTCTACGTTCACTATGAGACCTAGCTCCTTGGTTAGGTCTAATGTCCATTAGAGGCTCTCCAGACAGCGATATAATGACGACGCCCTGATTAGCCAGTCGTCAAAATAAAGGGAGGCTCTGAATCCTCAAAAAATGTAGAAAGCTTGCTACATTTTGCAAGGGCCTTGTAAAAACAAGAGGAGCAGGAATGAGGCCGAAGTACAGTGCTCGACATTGGTACATTACTTTCCCGTCCACAAACCTCAGATGTTGTTGAAAGTTTGGATGAATCGGGATGTGGAAGTATGCATCCTGAAGGTCGAGAGAGACCATCCAGTCGCCTTCCCTTACTGCTGCCAAGACAGATTTGGTAGTCTTCATCGTGAAGTTTGTCTTGACAATGAACACATTGAGCGCACTTACATCTTAAGTACTCCTGCAGTGAACGTGGCTGCCAGATCATTGGAGCCATCCCTGATAGCCTTGTTCCTGCAGAGAACGTGGCTGTCAGATCATTGGAGCCATCCCTGATAGCCTTGTTCATGCATGACATAATTGTACAGCAATACATTGACAGCTGGAGAGACCTTCTTACTTAAGGCTCCCAGGGACCAATCCAACAAATAAAAACTTCAAACGCTCGAAAAACTCCTAACAGGAGATGGTCTAGCTCTGAAGCCGACCATAAAATCTTGGAGCGTCTCATGGCCAGGCGACGGGGAGAGTCTATGAGGCTTGAGAAGTCTCCCTGGGAAGAGGCAGGAACTCCCAAGCCGAGAACTTCTCCCGTGTCATACCAGACGCTCGCTCTATAAGCCAGTTTAAAAGGAGGGAAAGCAAAGGCTGTCTCCCCCAAACTCCTCCTGGTGATCAACCAGTCGCCTAGCAAACGTAAAGCTCTCTTAGAAGAGCGAGAGAGCACTAGCTTAGAAAACAACGGCTTGGAAGTAGCTAGGCCTAGCGTAAACTCTGACGAAGGCGAACGAGGAGCAGCAGTTACAAAATGGTCCGGACAAAGATCCTTAAAAATCAGCATGATTTTTTTAAAGTCCATAGAGGGCTGAGCAGCTTTAGGTTCCTCTCCGTCTGACAAAGTCCCCAAAGGAATATCAGTAGGAGGAGGATCAGCAACTTCCTCATCTGAAGGAACCTCGTCCGACAATTGCCGAGTCTCATGAAAAGGAGAGACCTGCCGCGGCGGCAACGCTTGACAGGCAACGACAACAAGCAAAGGAGCAGCAGTAGCAGTAGAGGAAGCGACGTCACGCCGCTGCTGAAAGGACTGAAATCCTTGTGACTGACCAACAACAACAACTGAAGTTGATTGACGCTCGACGTCACGTCGGAACTGCCTTGACTGCATAGACTGAGCAGGTAAAACAACCTTCGACTGCGGTGATTGACGCTCAACGTCAAGTCGAGGCAACTGAGCCGGTTGGCGAACGTCCGGTCGGGGCTGCGGCGGCAGCGGCTGAACGTCAACACGAGACTGCGGCAGCGGCTGAACGTCAACACGAGACTGCGGCAGCGGCTGAAAGTCAACACGAGACTGCAGCCAGGGAGGATCCATGTCACGTGACCGACGTGAAAAACTACTGACATTACGTTTCAAAGTACAAGAAACGTCAGCACTAACGTCAAACGGACGAGTAAATGCTCGTTTGGGCGGCTGACGGCCAGAGTCTCGTTAAGCGTAACGGCGACTCGAAATCGAAGGTTCATCGTGAACCTGCTCAACGTCATACTTCTCCATAAGGGAGGCAAGCTTAGTCTGCATGTCCTGCAGGACAACCCATTTAGGATCAACGGGAGTCGGAACGGGCCGAGACGACGGTAACGTCTGTGTTGGCAAAACATTGCCTTTACCGCGACCCTCGGACCCCGTGTTACGCTTGCGTTTAATAGGCGAAACAGTCTTCCGACGACTGCAAAGGGTCAGAGCTGTCCCAATGGCCACAGCCAGGACGCTGGACCTGTCCTGAAGGGACTGACTTTCGCTTCAAGGGTCTAGAAACCTTGCGCCAAGGTTTCTTTTGCGAAAAGTCTTCGGATGACGAGGAGAACACAGTCTCACCCGTC
This sequence comes from Palaemon carinicauda, assembly GCF_036898095.1. Taxonomy (NCBI): domain Eukaryota; kingdom Metazoa; phylum Arthropoda; class Malacostraca; order Decapoda; family Palaemonidae; genus Palaemon; species Palaemon carinicauda. Next base: position 60,086,269 of record NC_090726.1, on the reverse strand, counting down.
TTATGGTAAGGGCGATCTTGACGAGAAACGTCCGATACCAAAGAGGGAACGTCTGTACGTTGGTTAAAGCCTCTCGTCCCCTTAAGTCCTACGACATTACTTCTCCCTGGTGCAGGAGAGCCTGAAAGAGGTCTCGGACTAGGGGAGCGACAAGCACGAACAAACGAACCCTCCGCAACACAGAACATGTTTTAAGCACTTACTTCACTGATATCGTATTTTTCAATAATTTCACATTAGGCATGAATAAAACTGATTTCTACCTGAAGCACGCAATTCTCCCTTACATCAAAAGGTTATAATTGCGAAATGAGTCGTATAATGTAAGCACATTAGTACAAAATGAAACACACATGCAAAAATCAGTAAACATATATATCGAATAAAACGGAAATATATAAAGTTAAAAAGGATCAGTGACTGGGGAGGAGACTAAACACTAGTACTACGTTTTCAATCTCTCACCGTACAGTGCCTTGGGACGAGAATAAAAACTAAAAAAGTTTTATCCTCTCTCCCCGTACAGAGACTTGGGACGAGAGTAAAAAACTGAATCGAGAACAACGTTACTCGCTCCCAAACTCCTTGTACAGAGACTTGGGACGAGAATAAAGATCGGATCGTTCTCTCTTTCTCTCTCTCTCTCTCTCTCTCTTGTCACACACAAGAGAATTGCCCACTCACCCTTCGTCAATAAACAGGTTATTTGACCAAAGGAAAAAACTGAAAGGACTAAGAAATTGAAAATTAACAAGTTCCTTTAAATTAGTATCTAAAACACTTCAGTTTGAAAGAAGAATGAACAAAACGTCAAAATCGATTTACTCTTTCTGCAAAGTGAAACCGTGATTCTCTCTTTCTCTATCGTAACGATAGAGCGCAAACTGCTTAGCATAAATAAACCAAACGTTAGTTCATCTTTGAAAAAAACAGCACGAAGACTATTCAAAGAATATATTTCTTAAAATATTTTCTAAAAAATATTCATTTCATAACTCTTACAGAGCAATTGATTTAAACTTATCCCTTTTACCCCCACCATAAGGTTAAATTTCGAGCACATTTTGCTATATAATTTTTTTAAATTGCTCTAAAAAGCTTAATTTTTGTCCTAGAGAGGTCAGGTTGGTCTCATTCTTTTGGAAAATGCCTGAAGTTTCTCGTAAAATTATCGAAAATATGTAATTAACAGTGTTTTGCAAGAACGTACCGGTACGTCCTTTGGGGGTGAAAGGGTTAACAAAAATAAAAGTTGAATGGGCTCAACGTTGTTTAACTTCGTTTTCCAAGTTAGGACCGCCTACAAGGAATAGGTAACGGCCACATATAAACAAAACATAAAATTTATCTTGATGTTTAGTATACATGGAAAGCTAATCGAAGAGGCCTAATAAAGGCGGGTGAGATATAAAATAAATAGAGGAAAATCTATAAATATCAACAATAATTTATAACGTGATAAAATAATTACTAAGAGCCTTAAACACACTTCCGTACACTGAGGGAAGGGTCGGCCATCTTTACTCAATGGAAAAACCAGAGATAAAAAAAAAAAAAAAAAAAAAGCAAGGGCAAAACACTTTTCCGCTCCTTTCAAAAGCATTTCTTTTGAAGATAGTATTGAATAATCCAACACGGCGAAAGCAATAAAACCAAAACCAAGTACTTCACCAATTCGGTAGAAAACTCGAGGTCATAAAGCGAGTGGAACCAACTTGTCGACAAGACCGACAGAGAAGAACTGGAGCTGTTTACAAGTATATGCGGTATCTGGCCGATAGTCGGCGCTGGTGGGCACACCCGCAACCTTCATGGCGATCGCTCGCGAGTTTTTGGAATCTGTCGAGCCGTCGGAGACGTCAGCTATTATATATTCACCGGCTAAGTTTAATATTTAAAATACACACATACCTTCTGCTACATACTGTGTGGGCATCAAGAGCAGCTTGGAAGCCAGTCTAGCCCTACAAACAAATTATAACAACAGAGGAGCCATCTTGAAAATCAAGTTAAATTAAACTGTCCAAGTTGGACCAACAAAAAACTATCTATTTGTGTGAAAAAGTTAAATCCAATATCTTTGATAGTCGAAAGGCAGTTAGCGAAAGCCATAAACAATAAACAATGGGTACTTCACCAAATTTGTAGACAAAGCAAACCCACAATGAAACGAATTTCCGACGTGTTGACTCGATCAACAGCAGGGAATTTCTGAGGAATATTGGGAATGGTTCCAGTTACCTATGAGAGATGGCACTCATGTATGACCACCTACTCACCTGGCGGTGATTGCCGCGAAATCTGAATTTCTGCCGTGCGCGCGGCGAAACACGGGATTAAGCTATATATATATATATATATATATATATATATATATATATATATATATATATATATATATATATATATATATATATATATATATATATATATATATATATATATGTAACTACCAGGGAAGTTACATATTTAAAAACATTGTTTATTACAATAAATTGAATAACTTTGACTTTCCCTGGCTATAAAAACCAGAGTTCTTTAAGATAGCGTTATGTCTTCAGTTAACCAGGTACTGATAGTTGGTAATGATAGGTGGCTCAAGGGGAAAAGCCGCACTCACCTGCCTGTCGCATAATAGCTACATTTGTCCTTAGGCCTCTGATTGAGACGAGTGGATGAAGAGGGAAATTTCATTTAAGGTTTCCAGCTTGTAAACCAAGAAAAATACAAATGCAGCCGAAAGTTTTTGATTTACGGCAATGCATATACAAATCTTTCATCCTTTTAAATAGAGATTCACTCATTGTTAGGAAGAACTCCCCTAGAACCAAACTAGGTTACAGGTATTTTTCTTTCTTCGACATGTCATCCTTTCCGGTCATGTACAAGAGTGAGGAAGGTGACTCCAACGACCTCTTGACAGGTAATCATAAGGATGTAGAAAAGATATAGAAAAATGGTATTTTTATTATAAAAAAATTTCTTAAATATACTTGCTGCCAAGACAGTAGGTGGTCATACATGAGCGCTATCTCACCTAGTCCTTTTATATATGTAACTACCAGATAAGTATATTTAGAAATTTACTTTATAATAAAAATACCATTTTTAAATATGTAACTTCCCTGGTAGTTACATATATATAGCTGATTGACACCATCGGTGGTGGGTCGAAAACCTCATCCCATTGGGAAATTCTTATTATTATTAATATCTACAATTTGTAGTACAGTACTAACAATCTGGTTCTTACCTGATAAGGAAGCTGGCTTCATAATTGCTCAGCCTCATTTCGCCTGCATTCCTTGAGAAACTCAGCGATCCACTCAGGGGGCTGTAAAAGTCTCTTAGGGCTGCCACAAGGTCCTCGACCTCTAGCGTGGCTAGACAACCACCCTTGCAAACCTGGCATAGCCAAGGATACTGAATCTGACCACCTACTCCAAAGTTAAAAAAAAAAAAAACAATAAAAAAAGTAACTTGTGTTGCATCCCAGACTGTGGAAGGTTGCGATAACCTTCACAGACAACCTGTGAACACAAATACAAGAAAAAAGACAAGGGTATAATAATAGATTATAGGGTAGAGGTAGTAGACCCTTCTCCAACTACGACGCCAGAGGTAACGTAAGGACCCAGGGAACAGCAATCCTCATACTGGGTTTGTACATCTTTGAGATAATAGTCTGCGAAGACTGATTTACTTCGCCAAAATGTGGCCTCTAAAATAGACTTCATAGATTTATTATGCTTGTAGGCCATAGAGGTTGCAACAGCTCTAACCTCATGCGGTTTCACCTTGAGAATTGGGAAAATCCTTTCTTCACAATTCTGGTGAGCTTCTCTTATCAAGTCCTTGATGAAGAAAGCTAGAGCATTCTTGGATAATGGTAAAGAGGGTTTTTTAACAGAACACCAGAGGTTGTCTGTTTGTCCTCTTGGACATGTGTAGATAGAATTTAAGAGCTCTTACTGGACAAAGGCCTCTCTCCTTCTCTCGCCCAACTAAGTGAGATAGCCCTGGGATGTTAAAAGATCTAGGCCAAGGTCGAGAAGGATTCTCATTTATAGCGAGAAAGCCAAGCTGGAGGGAGTAAATAGCATTGTCTCCATTAAAGCCAACCCTCTTGCTGGTGGCTTGTAACTCCCCTACCCTTTTTGCTGTAGCCAAAGCAACCAGGAACAGAGTCTTTTTGGTAAGATCCCTCCAGTATGCCTTGTCCAAGGGTTCAAACCTACTTGAGGTTAAAAAGGCCAGAACTACATCCAAGTTCCAAGAGGGGGTTGGATTGTCCTTCCTCTTAGTCGTCTCGAAAGATCTAATGAGATCAGAAAGATCCTTATCACCTGACATGTCAATGTTACGGTGACGGAAGAAGCTAGCATGCTGCGGTAACCCTTGATGGTAGCCACAGCTAGCTTCTCTTTAGTAAGCAGATATAATAAAAAATCTGCTATATTGGCTATAGAGGTACTGGTGGAGGAAAGCTTGTTATTCCTGCACCATCCTCTAAATATGTCCAACTTGGATTGGTAAACCCTGATAGTGGATGTCCTTCTAGCTCTGGCAATAGCACGTGCAGCCTCCCTTGAAAAACCTATCGCTCTTGCCAGCTATTTGATAGTCGAAAGGCAGTCAGATTGAGAGTGAGGAGATTTTGGTGGTATCTCTCCAAATGAGGCTGTTTGAGTAGATCTCTCCGATTGGGTAATATTCTGAGGATATCTACAAGCCACTCTGTTATCTCTGCAAACCAAGGTCTCGTGGGCCAAAATGGAGCTATCAGAGTCATGTGGACGTTGGGTGATTCCCTGAATTTCTGTCTAGGGTCTTGAATGGAGGAAAAGCGTACACTTCTAGGTTCTCCCAATTCAGAAGAAAAGCGTCTACTGCGGCTGCTTCCTGGTCTGGGACTGGAGAGCAAAATACCGGCAACCTTTTTGTCATTTGTGTGGCGAAGAGGTCTATTGAGGGTTGACCCCACAACATCCAAAGGTTGGTGCACACCTCGTGATGCAGGGTCCACTCTGTGGTTAGAACTTGTCTCTTTCTGCTGAGAAGATCCGCCCTGACGTTCTTCTCCCCCTCTATGAAGCGAGTAATCCGGGTTATGTCTCTCGCTTCTGCCCAGAGGAGTGAGTCTCTCGCAACCTCGTAAAGTGAAGTCGAATGAGTGTCTCCTTGCTTTTTTATATAAGCCAACACAGTGGTGTTGTCTGCGTTGATCTGAACCCCTCTTCCTCGGACTTCCTTCTGGAAATGAATGAGGGATAGGTGAATGGCCACTAGCTCTTTGAGATTTATATACCATTTCTTCTGTAACTCTGACCACAGACCTGATATTTCGGCCTTCCCGAGTGTTGCACCCCACCCCATGTCTGAGGCATCGGAGTACAACACTAGGTCGGGGTTCTTTTGATACAGATCGAGCCCTTCCTGGAACCTGTTGATATTGTCCCACCATTCCAAGTGATTCCTGATCATTAGAGGGATCGGCATCCACTTTTCCAAACTTTGTCAGATGAAACTGTAGAGGACGTCGATGAAGTCTTCCCAATGATACAAACTGTTCAATTTATGATAGGGTGCCTAGGAGACTCATCCAATCTCTCACCGAGCATGACCGTAAGTCTAGAAAGTGATGTACTTTTGTTAGGCAGTCTAGAATACGTTTCGGGGCTGGAAAAGCCCGAAAAACTGCTGAGTGAATCCTCATCCCCAAATAAATAATATTCTGTGAGGGTATTAGGTGAGATTTGGAAAGATTTAACATCAGACCTAACTGTTGAGTTAAGGTGATTGTCATTCGGAGAGACTCCAGACACTTTACTTGCGATTCCGCTCTGAGTAGCCAGTCGTCCAGATATAAAGAAATCCTTATTCCCTTTAGGTGAAGCCAGCGAGCCATGTTGGACATTAATCGGGTAAAAACGTAGGGAGCCGTGCTTAGTTCAAAACAGAGCGCTCTGAACTGATACGTGGTCTTGAGGAACACGAACCTTAGAAACTTCCTGTGGTCCGGGTGTATCGGGATATGGAAATACACATCGTGCAGATCCAATGACACCATCCAGTCTCCCTGTCTGGTGCCTGCAAGGACTGACGCTGAAGTTTCAATGGCAAACTATTCTTTGCTGATGAACTTGTTCAAAGGACTGACGTCCAAAACAGGTCTCCAACCCCCCGAGCTTTTTGGAACTAGGAAAAGCCTGTTGTAAAACCCCTCCGAGGAAGTGTCCTCTACCACTTATATGGCTGATTTTGATAGCATAAGGTTCACTTGATCTTGAAGAGCTGCTGCCTTGTTCCCTGAGTGGGTCTTTGATAACTCTAAGGGTATCGACGACATGGGACGCATATTCAGGAAGGGGATCTTGTATCCCTCCTTGAGGACCTTAATCGTCCAGGAGTCCGCCCCCTTTGGCTCCACTTCCGCCAAGAGTGTGAGAGCCTGGCTCCCACTAGTGTCTGGAGACAGCATGTCTCACTTTTTTTATTTGTTCTGCTGTCTTGGGAACCTGCGAGCTTGACCTCCGGAAGCAATTCTTTGAGGTCCCCTCGTAGGGGCTCTCCCACGAAAGGGCTGACGAGTGGGAGGAGACTCCTTTTGTTTCCTTGATGAAAAACTAATTGGAAGAACTTTGCTAGCAGTTCTAGAGATCAGGTCCAGAGTAACTTGTTCTGACAGAGCTGCCGACAAATCCTTCACTAATTCCGGAGGGAAAAGATGATCCCCCAAAGGAGCAAATAAAAGTTCAGATTTCTGAGCAGAGGACAAACTTGCAGATAAGAAGGAACAAAGTGTGGCCCTCTTTTTAAGAATTCCTGCCGTGAAAAGGGCGGAAAGTTTGATGGAACTATCCCTCACAGCCTTATCCAGACAGGCTATCAGATGCATCCGAGCCTCGTTCCTTGGGTCTGTGGCCTCTGCGAGAGCTCCGAGAGTCCAGTCCATAAGGCTGAAGACTTCTATTGTCCTAAAAATGCCCTTCAGCAAATGGTCCATCTCAGAAGTGGACCACATAATCTTCGACTTGCTCATGGCTGACCTACGTGAGGCATCAACAAGTCTGGAGAAGTCTCCCTGGGAAGAGGCAGGAACTCCCAAACCGAGAACTTCCCCAGTCTCATACCACACACTAGATCTGGAGGCCAGTCTAGTAGGTGGAATGGAAAAGGCGGGCTTCCCTAGATCCTTTCTCTTGGAAGTCCATTGGTTGAGAGTTGAGAAAGCTCTCTTAACCGATCTAGCAATAACCATTTTCTTGAAGGAGGATGGTTTTCGGGGTCTGCCCTTAAAAAACTGGGAGGGCAGGATCTGAGGCCTAGGCTGAGTAAAGTCCACTGGATACAGTGATGTTAGAACCGTCAGTAACTTTTTAAGGTCAGCTGCATGCAGCGTATCCTGGGATTCCTCCTCTAAAACTTCGGCTAAGGGAATGTCGATCTCCTGAGTCGAATGGGTAGGAGACAAAACCACCTCATCTTGTCGATTATCGTCCTCCAGAAAAATCTCATTATGCTGTGATGGAACATCGTGCAAGATTCCAGCCAGTTGCGAGGAAGCGTCACACTTGCGTCCCGCATGTCTCGAGGGAGAGTCATGTTCAAGTGCTTCCAGCATAAGTCCATCATGCTGCAAGGAAGCGTCAACATAGCGACCCGCATGCTGCGAGGGTAAGTCCTGCTCGCGTGCGTCTAGCGTGCGTCCCGCATGCTGAATGTTTACATCGTGACGCGAGGAAGCGTTAGCTGCGCGTCCAGTATGTCGCGAAGGAGAGACAACTGCTAGTCTATCATGCTGCGGGGACAAGTCCTGAATGCATGCGTCCAGCATACATCCAGTCTGCTGCATGCGTCCAAGTTTGCATGTAAGCTTCCAGCGTGCTGCATGCGTCCAGCATGCCGTGAGGGAGCATCCAGAACCTTGTCGCTTCCCGTAACGCGTCCCGATCACTGCGAGGGAGCGTTGCTGAGCGCAAGAATAATTCGCTGTCCGATAACGTCTTGGTTCGCGGCAGCTCCTTTCCTCGGTCTGTTGATGTCCTTCAGTTCTTTTTTACGAGACTCCTCTGTTCGAGACTTGTATGAGTCAAACAGAGACGTAATCGACCTCTTCAGCTCTGACAGATCTGACACTTAAGGCGCGTCCTGCGCGTGTCCAGACTACTGCGAAGGAGCGTCACGATTCTTATCGTTAGCTGAACTGTATAACGATCGCTGCAAGGGAGCGTCAACCGTTGTCGGGTGACCACCAGGGGAAAGTCCTTGCAACATCTCCCAATCTGGGGGAGGGGGAAAAGCGTGCACAGAAGTAAAATGAGCACCCTCTTCCTCCGACGAACTATGTGCCTTATGCGACTGTTTTGGCACTGGCACGTCGTCTACCGAAAGAAAAACTTCCGGCGAGCTCCAGTTACTGCAGGATGGTTTAGCAGGAGACATACATCTCTTGAGCGGCCTTGAGAGAAGCAGTTGATGCCAACCACGTTGCGGTTTTGCGTCATCCGACGAGGACGAACACTTTCTTACCTCGCCTTTCCTGTGGCGAGGGGGAGCGTCCTGGGAAGCGTCAACAGGATCGCTCGAGGGGACGTCCGTTCGCTGATCAAGGTCTGGCATATCCTTTCGCCTTTCGACATTCTTTCTCCCAGGGGTTGGTGAGCATGGAAGAGGTCCCGGACTGGGATTATGACAGACACGAACGGACGCACCCTCCACTTCACTATCACTATTCACAAGCTTGCTTTGCAAGCCACGCACTGCACCCCACAGAACTTCTTTTTACGAAGTCAGGGAACGAACCTGTGCACCTAAGGCTGAAATAGCAGCCATCACATCCTTTAAAGAAGGTTCACTTACCTCCGACACCATAGCGGGGTCTGGAACTACTGCCTTAGGATCAGGAATAGGAATATTAAAATGATGTACTGTACATTAGTAGGAATATAACTATCAGACGATCTATTTGAAAGAATTCTGGTAGATCTAGCTCTTCTAATCCTATCCTTCTCTAGTCGCTTAACATAGCGATCAAACTCATTCCACTCTTTATCAGACAAAGACCGACATTCAAGACATCTGTTACTAAAAGTACATACCTGCCCTCTGCAACCATTACATATTGAGTGAGGATCAACAGAGGCCTTGGGCATACGAGTCTAGCATCCTCTAACACACCTTCTTATTATAGAGTCAGCCATTTTGTAATCAGAAAAAAGTCCAGGTAAAAAATCCAACAAAGTCTATCTAAACTGTAGTGAAAAGTCAAAAGAATATCCAAAAACAAGCAGCGAAAGCCATTAACATTAATCAAACAAAAGGTACTTCACCAAACTGTAGATAAAGTAATATCAGCGAAACGAATTTCCTAGGTGTTTGACTCGATCAACTGCGGTTAATTTCTGAGGAATGTTGGGAATGGTTCCAGTTACCTATGAGAGATGGCGCTCATATATGACCACCTACTGTCATGGCGGCGATTGCCGCAAAATTTGAATTTCTGCAGTGCGCGCGACGAAACGCGGGATTTAAAGCTATATATATGGTACTACCAGGGAAGTTACATATTCAAAAATTGGCCCCTGTATTGCGTACATAAATGCCTTCCCCGTATGGATTGGTTCCAAGTCTTATGCAACTCCTGTTGATCATTTTTCTTCAATAATAACTTCTTTTTCTTCTTAGAATTAGCAACATCTGAAAAATCTAATGATGACTAGGGAGATGATGAGAAAAACTAAAAGGAGGAGTGCACATGCTTCTTGCCAGTCTTCTTTGTGGTCGACACCTTAGAAACCATGGAAAACACTTCCAGACAGAAAGTGACCACAGGGATCCCTTCAAAAGTAGCAGCAACAACAGCAGTAGGTGCCACAACCTTCAGTGATTCCATGAGAGAAGCACAACTTGGAAAGACACTGCATGGTTAGCCTTAGAAGTTGTGGAAGAAAACAAAAAAAATAAAAACTTTCTTCGGCCGATGGAGAACGAACAATGCCCAAGAAGTCATTTCTTTAGGTTCAGGTTATCGTCATAAAGCTACACATAGTGAGGGGATGACTGCAAACAGTCATATCCCTCTCTCAAGGATAATGAGATCAATGGTAAGTTTGCACATAAACTCGTAATGTATTTGCAGCTTATCCAGAAAATAACTAATACCCTTGTACTTTCCATTAACTTATCTAGGTTTACCCAAACACAACAGTCCATCTGCACACGATCCATTTATCTAGAAATAGAAAGCAGCCCAACCGCACAGTATCGATTTACGTATCTAGAAAGAGAAAACAGCCAATCTGCACATAATGCATTTATTTAGAAAGAGAAAGCAGCCCATCTGCACATTATTCATTCATCTAGAAAGAGAGAGCAAAAGAGATTAGAATAGCCAAAACTTGAGACAGTGTGTGTGTGTGTGTGTGTGTGTGTGTGTGTGTGTGTGTGTGTGTGTGTGTGTGTGTGTGTGTGTGTGTGTACTACTTCCGGCCAAAGTCAAAAGTGAGTGTCTGGCTGACTTGAGAGGTGGAGAGTGCTTTCCCCTCATCTGTCACTACCAATAACTACCTAATTGAATTTTTAACGGTTAATCAAGCTTCGTTAAATTCATATTCCAATTGAAGAATGATGTATTTGAGTAAAAACAAACATGATCTTGAAATCAAATGCATAAGTACTCTGCCAAAAGAAACCTGGTTCTTTAGAATAAGAGAGACTGTTTTTCATTGAATTATCATTATTAGTAGTAGAAATAGTAGCTAAACTGAAACCCTAGTTGGAAAAGCAGGATACTATAAACCCAATGACTCCAACAGCCCAGTGAGGAAATGAAATAAGAAAACATAAAATATTTGCGCCTGAGTGTATCCTCAGGCAAGAGAACTTTAACCCAAGAAATTAGAAGACCATGGTACAGATGCTATGGAACTATCCAAGACTAATGATCACAGATCATTTTATACTGAGACAGCCTATAGGTAATGATAAATTGCCTGGAAGGGTTATTCCAACATACTGGAGCCCTAATGGCTGCTGATTAGGATGTAAAAAATTATTTAGGAAAAGGCAAAGCAGTAGCAAGAATGATAAGATCATTCATGAAAATTGAATGAAGTCTTCCTAAAAGCCAGTAATGTATGGGTTAATGCCCCAATATGGGGATGATGCTTTCAGCCTACCACTGTGGTAAGCTGTATTACATGTACTATGCTGTGTTCCTTTGACCTAAGACTGTAAATGCTTTTAATCTTTTACATGTCCTCTCTGGTTGTTCAAGTACTCCACCCTTTCTCTTTCCAAATTTCTGTCCCCTCCTTTCAAAATGAATCCTTAAAAGATGTGGAA